>NW_019268587.1:216803-447137 GCF_002738365.1 Cucurbita moschata | reverse complement strand
CAAAAAAAAAAAAAAAAAAGAGAGAAGTAATGAACTGAGAAGGCATATAGAGAAAAAAAATAATAGAGAGAGCAAAAGAACTAAAAGAGAGAATACAAATAAGACCAAAATACAAAATACAAAGAAAGAGAAAAATGAAAGGGAAGAGTTGGGGGTAAGAATTAATTGGAATTGACCAATAATATGATTAAGTAAAAATATTAAAAATTGGTCAAGAATATGTCTTGAACAAGACACAAAGCGAAGTATAGAAAGAATATCAGAAGACAAGAAAGTAATCACTTGAAATAAAAATACAAGATGAAATCTTAATATAAATAGAATATATATTTAATATGTATATATACTTAGATGTATATTACAATGTTTCAAGACTTTATCCATGCAAAGTCTTTAATGCTCGCATGAATTTTAGCACATGAACCATGTAAGAGTTAGAGAATTGAACATGAAATTGATTCCATGGATTCATATAGGTTGGCTTGGATACAAAGGGAAAAATCGAATTTACATTAAGGATAAATTGGTGACATCCGTATAAGCTAATCAGGTAAGTGGTCTTACTATAGGATAGACTAAAAAAATTGTATGAGTTATGATGATGTATGAACTATATCGTACGATGCGGTATATGAGTTATGATGATGTGTGGGTTACGATACTTGATGATGTGTGCAGTACATATATATTTTGATGAATGACGTACTTGATGTTTGATGCACTTTGTGGCAATATGATGAGTATGATGATTGCGTGACGTTTACCTTAATATGATGATGTTTTCCATATTGAGCATGTTATATGATCATGAGTGCCATATTGCATCATGTCGTTAGATCGACATAGGACACAACCCTAAGAGCGTGAAAATAATATTAATATAAATATTGACGTGTATGTGTCACCTAGAGTAACAAAGGGATGAGACTAGAGGGTTGTGTTAGAAGAGACATTATAATGGATTTAGAGGGACCTCATGCATATTGTATGTTCATAAGCATAGGGCTACTTTCCCTAGAGATGATGAGTGCGGACGCGCATCATATGATGAGCGTGAATGCACACAGGTGCGAATGCACATAGATAGGGTGTTCATGAGGCGCATGACACTATGGGGTTCCGCTGACCTTCGGACGTCGCTACAGATTATCTTGACCAGAGGGTCCAGGGGGTATGCGAGCTCCCTAGGGGTTCACACTCGCACGTGTGAGTCGTGTGTAGGGAAGTACTACACATCCAATTTGTTCGAGACTGAAGGCTACCCCTAAAATGATTAGAGATAAGTCCCTAAATCATGATTGCATGTGTTTGCATTTGCATGGCCCCTATAGTGGGGCCACTTACTGAGTATTCTTTGAAATACTCAGGCCGTGTGCCACATCATTTTTCAGGTAAAGGCAAGGCGCACTTGTACGGAGGACGGCGGCATCACGAGCAGAGATTGTGGTGCGTGCATAGGGTAGACTCATATTTAAATTCTTAGTTTTAAGTTAGAATAAGTTGTTTTGCATTCCATTGTTTTAAATTATTTTTTATTTGTTTTTATTTTCTCTCAATTTTAGTATTTTGTATTTAAACACATAAGACCATGACTGTGTTTTCCAAATAAGAAGTTGTTTCAAACGTTTTTGAAGTTTACGTCATAAATGATGTTCATGTAAGAGTTATATTTCTGCTTTATAGATGAGCATGAGACATTCGTGGCGACTCTAGATATGTGGAAATTTAGGGTCGTTACAAATCACCTAGACTTAAGTTATATTTAATTAGCCGGAATATACCTAAGTAATGAGTATACTCAACCGTCTAAAATAGTTAGTGGGAGGAAAAAGGTATATGAGATACATTGTTTTCCTTTCACGCTCTCTGAAACATTTACACCGTGAGATTCATGCTCGGCCTCGCGTCGCCCTGGGAGCGTCTTTCATTCGGAACGTATTTTCATGAGTCAATAACAAGGTGAATAGAGTATGTATTTATAGTAAGTGGGAGAAGGAAGTATATAAACATGTCCTATGATCTCCACCACTAGGTTGCACCGTGAGATTCCCATGTTCCGCCTGCATGTTGCCCTAGAGCAACTACCCATTCGGAGGGTCGTAACATGGGAATCGAAACAACGCAAATTCCATCAATGGATAGGATTTCTTAGGTCCATTCCCAACTTTGTATTTTCTTAATAATTTTTGGGTACATTATTACATTTGCTAAACTTGACTGGATTAAACAGTATTAAATCAAATCACTAATAGAATTTTCTTTATATCACAACATGACAAACTCAATAGTACAATTACTCGCTTTTGAAAATTTAACGGCGACAATTATGCAGCTTGGAAATCAAACCTAAACACAATACTTGTAATTGATGATTTAAGGTTTGTTTTAACTAAGGAATGTCCTCCAAACCCCAGCTCAAATGCAAACAGAACAGTTCGGGATGCATATGACAGATGGACAAAGGCAAATGACAAAGCTCGAGTGTACATTTTAGCCAGCCTATTTGATGTTCTGGCTAAGAAACACAACATCATGGGTACGACTAAAGAGATTAGGGAATATCTGAAATCAATGTTTGGACAACCGTCCTTCTCCCTTAGACATGACGCCATAAAGTACATTTACAACTGCCGTATGAAAGGAGGCACCTCAGTTAGAGAACATGTCCTGGACATCATGGTCTATTTCAATGTGGCAGAAGAAAATGGAGATGTCATTGATTAGAAGAGTCAAGTAAGTTGTATCATGGAGTCTCTTCGAAGAGCTTCTTCCAATTCCGCACAAATGTGATGATGAACAAGATAGAATATAACTTGACTACTCATCTCTAAGAAATTACTACGAACATCGTCCTCCAAAAGTAAGTCTGGACCTTGAACTTCTAAAAGTATTTTGATAAAGAAGAAGGGTAAGGGGAAAAATAAGATTCCTACTGACAGCAAACACAAGTTTCAAAAAGCAGATAAAGAAAAATATTTCCATTGCAACGAAAACGGGCACTGAAAGAGAAATTGCCCAAAATACGTTGTAGAGAAAAAAGCCGAAAAGACAAAACAAGGTAAATATGATTTACTTGTTGTACAAATATGTTTAGTAGAGTATGATAACTCAACTTGAATACTAGATTCAGGGGCCACTAATCATATTTGTTCTTTTTTCCAGGAAACTAGATCCTGGAGAATGCTTGCGGACAACGAGATAACACTCAGGGTTGGAACAGGAGAGGTTGTCTCAGCAAGATCAATAGGAAATTTAAAATTCTTTTTTGGAAATAGATTCATTATATTAGATAATGTACTTTTTGTTCCAGGAATGAAATGAATCTAATATCTTTCTCTTGTTTATTAGAACAATTGTATAAAGTATCTTTTGAAATCAATGAAGCGTTCATTTGCAAAAGAGGTATTCATATTTGTTCTGCAAAACTAGAAAACAACTAATATATGTTAAAACCGAGCGAAACAAAAGCTCTTTTAAATACCGTGATGTTTAAAACAGCTGAAACACAAAATAAATGATAAAAGATTTCTCTTAATACCTATCTTTGGCACTTAAGACTAGGCCACATTAATCTCAATAGGATTGAGAGATTGGTTAAAAGAGGACTTCTAAACGAGTTAGAAGACAACTCTTTACCTCCATGTGAGTCTTGTCTTGAGGGTAAAATGGCTAAACGATTGTTTTCCGAAAAAGGTTATAGAGCCAAAGAAACCTTAGAGCTCGTGCATATAGATCTCTGTGGTCGAATGATTGTCAAAGCACGAGGAGGGTATGAATATTTCATCAGTTTTATTGATGATTATTCAAGGTATGGCTATCTTTACCTAATGCATCACAAGTCCGAAGCTCATGAAAAATTCAGAGAGTATAAGAATGAGGTTGAGAATCTATCAGGTAAAACTATTAAAACACTTCGATCAAATCGAGGTGGAGAATATATGGACTTAAGATTTCAGGACTATATGATAGAACATGGAATAACGTCTCAACTCTCCGCCCTTGGTATGCCTCAACATAATGGTGTATCAGAAAAGAGAAATAGAACTCTGTTAGACATGGTTCGGTCTATGATGAGTTTCGCTCAATTACCTGATCCGTTTTGGGGGATATGCAATGGAGACTGCTACATACATTTTGAACATGGTTCCTTCTAAGAGTGTTTCAGAAACACCTTATGAGTTATGGAAAGAGCGTAAAGGTAGTTTACGTCACTTCAGGATTTGGGGATGCCCAGCACATGTGTTGTTGCAAAACCCCAAGAAATTAAATCGTCGTTCAAAATTATGTATATTCGCAGGACACCCCAAAGAGACGAAAGGTGGTTTGTTTTATGACCCTCAAGAAAATGGAGTGTTTGTATCAACAAACGCTACATTCTTAGAGGAAGACCACGTAAGAAATCATCAACCTCGCAGCAAACTAGTATTAAGTAAGATTTCTAAAGAAGCTACTGATAAAAGAACAAGATTTGTTGATCAGGCTGGTCCTTCAACAAGAGTTATTGATGGAGCTAGTACTTCTGGTTAATCACATCCTTCTCAAGAGATGAGAATGACTCGACGTAGTGGGAGGATTATAACTCAACCCGATCGTTACTTGGGTTTGGCAGAAACTCAAGTCATCATACTTGATGATGGCGTTGAGGATCCATTGACCTATAAACAGTCAATGAATGATGAAGATAGAGATCAGTGGATCAAAGCCATGAATCTTGAAATGGAGTCAATGTACTTCAATTGTGTCTGGAAACTTATAGATCAACCAGATGGGGTAAAACCTATTGGTTGCAAATGGATCTACAAGAGGAAACTAGACAAAACCGATAAGGTACAGACATTTAAAGCTCGACTTGTAGCAAAGGGTTATACCCAAAGAGAGGGGGTTGACTATGAAGAAACCTTCTCTCTTGTTACTATGCTTAAATCGATTAGAATACTCTTATCCATATCCACATTTTATTATTATTAAATTTGGCAAATGGATATTAAGACAGTCGTTCTAAACGGCAATCTTGTAAAGAGTATCTATATGGCTCAACCAGATGGGTTCATTGAATCGGATCACGAGCAAAGAGTTTGCAAGCTTAAAAGGTCCATTTATGGGTTGAAGCAAGCATCTCGATCCTGAAATATAAAGTTTGATACTGCGATCAAATCTTATGACTTTAAACAAAATGTTGACGAACCTTGTGTTTCTAAAAAGATAGTCAACTCTACCGTAGCTTTCCTGGTGTTGTACGATGACGATATCCTACTCATGGGGAATGATGTGGGATTTCTGACTGACATTAAGCATTGGCTAGAGACACAATTCCAAATGAAAGATTTAGGAGAGGCTCAGTTTGTTCTTGGAATCCAAATATTTCGGAATTACAAGAACAAAACACTAGCATTGTCTCAGGCATCGTACATCGACAAAATGTTGTTTACATATAAGATGCAGGACTCTAAGAAAGGATTATTACCTTTCAGGCATGAAGTTCATTTTTCGATGGAACAAAGTCCTAAGACACCTCAAGAAGTTGAGGATATGAGACATATTCCTTATGCGTCAACAGTCGATAGTCTGATGTATGCCATGCTATGTTCCCGACCCGACATATGCTGTGCTGTGGGAATGTTCAGCAGATATCAGTCCAATTCGGGACGTGATCATTGGACTGCCGTTAAGAATATCCTCAAGTATCTTAGTAGAACGAGGGACTATATGCTAATGTACGGTGCTAAGGATTTGATCCTTACAGGGTACACTGACTTAGATTTTCAGACCGATGTAGATTCGAGAAAATCAACATCAGGATCGTCTTCACTCTCAACGGAGGAGCAATAATATGGAGAAGCATAAAGCAAGGTTGAATTGCTGATTCCACCATGGAGACTGAGTATGTTGCTACTTGTGAAGCAGCACAAGAATCTGCAAGGCTTAGGAAGTTCTTAACTTATTTGGAAGTCATTTCAATTATGCATCTTCCCGTCACTCTTTATTGTGATAACAATGGAGCAGTTGACTCCAGGTCTTGAACAAGGGGCCCCACCCTCTCATTGGCTTGAGAGGGATTCGGTTTATTGGTTGGACCACAAACCAATTGTTCATTAGAGGATCAGTGGAACATAACGAACAAGAAGTAACTTCAGGTGTAAAATGATAAATTTACCCAACTCTAGTTACAAACAACCTGTGAAGGATCAACTTACTAATCATGGTTATATCAAATGAACAGAAATATATCTATAGTGAGGGGAGTGCAACTATTAGGCCATAGTGGAGTGTCCTAGTACTTAACGAATGTTGGTTAACAAGGTTAATGAGTTTAATTGGTTAATCTTGGATCGTTGGAGCCCATGAAATATAGGTGATGGTGTTAATTTAACACATGCGGAAGCAATTTGGATCTTAGGCACTCTAAGTACATCAATTACAGTAAATTAGCTAGCATGTTCAGAAGCATTAAAACTTAATCAGTTTGAATACTAAACTTTTGTAGTTCAAATTCTTTTTTCCTCACGAATTGGCTTTGAACCACCGCTAGTGGCTTCTTTACTATTCTCCGGCCTTAGAACGGGATTGTGGAATCCAGTGTGTGATGAAACTTGATAGGAATTTAATATATGAAAAGAGAGAGTTTTGAAAGAATTTCTCAAAGTTTTTCAAGCGTTCTTTCCATGTACCTTGATCACTCTATTTATAGAGTCGTATTTGCATGTTCATGCAAATTTGAGATTACCAAATTTTGACAATCAAAATTCCACTCAAATTTGTGGGATTATGTGGCAAGCATGCAAGTTTGAATTAACCAAATTTTGACACTCAAAATTCCACTCAAATTTGTGGGGTTCAAAATGCAAGTTTGGTCAAACCAAATTTTGACACTCAAAATTTCACTCAAATTTGTTAAACCATATATTGACACTCAATATTCCACTAACTCAAACATGGATTGTTCCATTAAAGTCAACATTTTGACTTTCTCTATTTTAATTCAACAATTAATTTTAAATAAAAATAATATTAAAGGATTAATTAAACAATTTAATTAATATTTAATATTAAATGAAATGCCAATCCCAATCAATTCTGCCACATTGATTATGGATCCCTATTCATAATTAAAATAATTAAATCTTATTTAAATATCTCAAATTCTCTCATTTTGTTTAATTCGTAATTAAATCAAAATGCGGTTAAATATATCGTATATATTTAGCGCAGCGCATATTCCCTAATTTGAGTTCAAACACTTCAAACTCACTCACCAAACTATTCTAAGGTTTGGCCCAATATGAGCTAGCAAGGGGACCTAATGGACCTACAGATTGTGGGCTCCAACGATCCGAGATTAACTGGCTAATCTCATTACCTTTTAACCAACATTCGTTAACTACTAAGACACTCCACTATAGACTAGTAGTTGGACTCCCCTCACTATAGATATATTTCTGTCCATTTGATATAACCATGATTAGTAAGTCAATCCTTCACAGGTTGTTCGTAACTAGAGCTGGGTCAATTTATCGTTTTTACCCCTAAAGTTACTTCTTGTTCCTTAAGTCCCATTGATCCACTAATGAACAATTGGTTTCTGGTCCAACAACAAAACTAAATCCCTCTCGGGCCAATGAGAGGGTGGTGCCCCTTGTTCAAGATCTAGAGTCAGTACTTAAGGGAACAACCTCTCTACTATTCCTAAAAGTGGGTATGAGTGAATTCTATCTTGCACTTTATGTCTCCAGCTATTCACCCAGTCTTACCTTTGAAATGGTAGGCTTATTGAGTCGGCGAACTCAGGCCACTCTCACCCTTGCAAATCTAAGGATAATTCTGAATAAACAGGAGTTCATAGTTAGCTAAGGACTAAGATCGAGTTACCTAGGTCATCGATTGAAAAAATCAGTCTTAACAGTAAACGGCATTATAAAGTGAGAGTGATTTTCTTCATGGTCTGATCTTATGCAATACTCATTGCATGGGACGCCCCCACTCACATGTCTCGACATGTACAATTTAGTGATCACATTGTTTATATCGTATACAAAAGTAGGCCGCATCCATAGTGTCCCCAGGATAAGGTACTCAGCCTTATCCATGTACTATAGATCATTTTGACTATATACTTGAACTTGATCCACTCTATTGTCTCTACATATAAATCAAGTAATCATACTATAGCCAAAGTATTCTTAGATTATTGGATTTAGATTGATGATCGTAAAATTCACTTTATTCAATAACGATCGTTACTAAATAAAAATCAATAATAACTTTATAGAATATGTTTTTGTTTACTAACTATGAGTTTTAGAACATAAAACCCAACAAACTCCCACTTGGACTAAAACTCTAGTGGGGTTTTATACTGTTGAGTAGTGAGAAAGAGATAAATACAATAAACTAGAGCATCACGTACCCATGCATTTTCTCCCACTTGCCCTAGATTACATAACTCGTAGTCCTAGACTCACTAGGTGCCCTTCAAACACTTAAGGTGTGAGGGGTTTCGTAAATGGATCAGCAATGTTGTGCTTTAAAGCTATCTTTGTGATGATCACGTCTCCTCATTGCACAATCTCCTTATGAGATGATATTTGTGCTCAATATGTTTTCCTTGCTTATGGCTTCTTGGTTCTTTAGAATTTGCAACTGCTCCACTATTATCACAATAAAGAGTGATAGGAAGATGCATATTTGGAACAACTTTCAAATCAGTTAAGAACTTCCTCAGCCATACAGATTCTTTTGCTGCTTCACAAGCAGCAACATACTCGGCCTCCGTAGTGGAATCAGCAATGCAACCTTGCTTTATGCTTCTCCCTAATATTGCTCCTCCATTCAGAGTGAAAACACATCCCTATGTCGATTTCCTCGAATCGATATCGGTCTGAAAATCAGAGTCAGTGTAGCCTATAAGGATCAAATCCTTAGCGCCGTACATTAGCATATAGTCCCTCGTTCTCCTAAGATACTTGAGGATATTCTTAACAGCAGTCCAATGAGCAAATCTCGGATTGGACCGATATCTGTTGACAATTCCCACAGCATAACATATGTCGGGTTGGGTACAAAGCATGGCGTACATCAAACAACCGACTGCTGATGCATAGAGAATGTGTCTCATATCCTCAACTTCTTGAGGTGTCTTAGGACTTTGTTCCTTCGAAAAATGAACTCCGTGCCTGAAAGGTAATAATCCTTTCTTGGAGTCCTGCATCTTATATTGAATCAACATTTTGTCGATGTACGATGCCTAAGACAATGCTAGTGTTTTGTTCTTGCAATTCTAAACAATTTGGATTCGAAGAACAAACTGAGCCTATCCCAAATCTTTCATTTGAAATTGTGTCGCTAGACAATGTTTAATGTCAGTCAGAAATCCCACATCATTCCTAATGAGTAGGATATCGTCAGTGTACAACACCAAGAAGACTACTTTAGAGTTGACTATCTTATTGTAAACACAAGGTTCGTCAACATTCTGTTTAAAGCCATAAGATTTGATCGCAGTATCAAACCTTATATTCCAGGATCGAGATGCTTGCTTCAACCCATAAATGGATCTTTTAAGCTTGCAAACCTTTTGCTCGTGATCCTGTACAATGAACCCCTCTGGTTGAGCCATATATATACTCTCCTCAAGATTGCCGTTTAGAAAGGCAGTCTCAAGATCTATTTGCCAAACTTCATAACCATAAAATGTGGCAATCGACAAGAGTATTCTAATCGATTTAAGCATAGCAACAGGAGAGAAGGTTTCTTCATAGTCCACCCCCTTTCTTTGGGTATAACTCTTTGCTACAAGACGAGCTTTAAAGATCTGTACCTTACTAGTTTGGTCTCGTTTCCTCTTATAGACCATTTGCAACGAATAAGTTTTACTCCATCCAGTTGATTTACAAGTTCTCAGAATGAATTGAAGTACATTGACTCCATTTCAAGATTCATGGCTTTGATCCACTGATCTCTATCTTCATCATTCATTGCCTGTTTATAGGTCAATGGATCCTCAACGCCATCATCACGTATGATGACCTGTGTTTCTGCCAAATCCAAGTAACGATCGGGTTGAGTTATAACCCTCCCACTACGTCGAGGCATTCTCAACTCTTGAGAAGGATGTAATTGATGATTTAAGGTTTGTTTAAACTGAGGAATGTCCTCCAAATCCCAGCTCAAATGCAAACAGAACAGTTCGGGATGCATATGACAGATGAAAAAGGCAAATGACAAAGCTCGAGTGTACATTTTAGCCAGCATATCTGATGTTTTGGCTAAGAAACACGATATCATGGGTACTGCTAAAGAGATTAGGGAATCTTTGAAACGGATGTTTGGACAACCGTCCTTCTCCCTTAGACATTACGCCATAAAATACATTTACAACTGCCGTATGAAAGAAGGGACCTCAATTAGAGAACATGTCCTAGACATCATGGTCTATTTCAATGTGGCGGAAGAAAATGGAGATGTCATTAATGAGAAGAGTCAAGTCAGTTTTATCATGGAGTCTCTTCGAAGAGCTTCTTCCAATTCCGCACAAATGTGATGATGAACAAGATAGAATATAACTGGACTACTCATCTCTAAGAAATTACTACGAGAATCATCCTCCAAAAGTAAGTTCGGACCTTGAACTTCTAAAAGTGTTTTGATAAAGAAGAAGGGTAAGGGGAAAAATAAGATTCCTACTGACCGCAAACACAAGGTTCAAAAAGTAGATAAAAGAAAATGTTTCCATTGCAACGAAAATGGGCACTGAAAGAGAAATTGCCCAAAATACGTTGTAGAGAAAAAAGCCGAAAAGACAAGGTAAATATGATTTACTCGTTGTAGAAATATGTTTAGTAGAGTATGATAACTCAACTTGTATACTAGATTCAGGGGCCACCAATCATATTTGTTCTCTTTTCTAGGAAACTAGCTCCTAGAGAATGATTGCGACAGCGAGATAACACTCATGGTTGGAACAGAAGAGGTTGTCCAAGCAAGATCAATAGGAAATTTAAAATTGTTTTTGGAGATAGATTCATTATATTAGATTATGTACTTTTTGTTCCTGGAATGAAAAGAAATCTAATATCTATCTCTTGTTTATTGGAACAATTGTATAAAGTATCTTTTGAAATCAATGAAGTGTTCGTTTGCAAAAGAGGTATTCATATTTGTTCTGCAAAACTAGAAAATAACTTATATATGTTAAAACCGAGCGAAACAAAAGCTATTTTAAATACCGAGATGTTTAAAACAGCTGAAACTAAAAATAAACGACAAAAGATTTCTCCTAATACCTATCTTTGGTACTTAAGACTAGGCCACATTAATCTCAGTAGGATTGAGAGATTGGTTAAAAGAGGACTTCTAAATGAGTTAGAAGACAACTCTTTACCTCTATGTGAGTCTTTTCTTGAGGGTAACATGACTAAACGATCGTTTTCTGAAAAAGGTTATAGAGCCAAAGAAACCTTAGAACTCGTGCATACAGATCTCTTTGATCCAATGAATGTCAAAGCACGAGGAGGGTATGAATATTTCATCAGTTTTGTTGATGATTATTCAAGGTATGGCTATCTTTACCTAATGCATCACAAGTCCGAAGCTCTTGAAAAATTCAGAGAGTATAAGACTGAGGTTGAGAATCTATCAGGTAAAACTATTAAAACACTTCAATCAGATCGAGGTGGAGAGTATATGGACTAAAGATTTTAGGACTGTATGATAGAACATGGAATAACATCTCAACTCTCAGCCCCGTGAATGCCTCAACAGAACGGTGTATCATAAAAGAGAAATAGAACTCTGTTAGACATGGTTCGGTCTAAGATGAGTTTCGCTCAATTACCTGATCCCTTTTAGGGATATGTAGTGGAGATTGCTACATACATTTTGAACATGGTTCCTTCTAAGAGTGTTTCATAAACACCTTATGAGTTATGGAAAGGGCATAAAAGTAGTTTACGTCAGTTCAAGATTTGGGGATGCCCAACACATGTGTTGTTGCAAAATCCCAAGAAATTAGAACGTCGTTCAAAATTATAAATATTCGTAGGATACCCCAAAGAGACGAAAGGTGGTTTGTTTTATGACCCTCAAGAAAATAGAGTGTTTGTATCAACAAACGCTACATTCTTAGAGGAAGACCATGTAAGAAATCATCAACCTCGCAACAAACTAGTATTAAGTGAGATTTCTAACGAAGCTACTGATAAAACAACAAGAGTTGTTGATCAGGCTAGTTCTTCAACAAGAGTTGTTGATGGAGCTGGCACTTCTGGTCAATCACATCCTTCTCAAGAGAGAGAATGCCTCGACGTAGTGGGAGAGTTATAACTCAACTCGATTGTTACTTGGATTTGGCAGAAACTCCAGTCATCATACCTGATGATGGCGTTGAGGATCCATTGACCTTTAAACAGGCAATGAATGATGAAGATAGAGATCAGTGGATCAAAGCCATGAATCTTGAAATGGAGTCAAGGTACTTCAATTGAGTCTAGGAACTTATAGATCAACCAGATGGGGTAAAACCTATTGGTTGCAAATGGATCTACAAGAAGAAACTAGACCAAACCGATAAGGTACAGACATTTAAAGCTCGACTTGTAGCAAAGGGTTATACCCAAAGAGAGGGGGTTGACTATGAAGAAACCTTCTCTCCTGTTACTATGCTTAAATTGATTAGAATACTCTTATCCATATCCACATTTTATTATTATTAAATTTGGCAAATGGATTTTAAGACAGTCGTTCTAAACGGCAATCTTGAAAAGAGTATCTATATGGCTCAACCAGAGGGGTTCATTGAATCGGATCACGAGCAAAGGGTTTGCAAGCTTAAAAGGTCCATTTATGGGTTGAAGCAAGCATCTCGATCCTGAAATATAAAGTTTGATACTGCGATCAAATCTTATGACTTTAAACAGAATGTTGACGAACCTTGTGTTTCTAAAAGAATAGTCAACTCTACTGTAGCTTTCCTGGTGTTGTACGTTGACGATATCCTACTCATGGGGAATGATGTGGGATTTCTGACTGACATTAAGCATTGGCTAGAGACACAATTCCAAATGAAAGATTTAGGAGAGGCTCAGTTTGTTCTTGGAATCCAAATTGTTCGGAATTGCAAGAACAAAACACTAGCATTGTCTCAGGCATCGTACATCGACAAAATGTTGTTTACATATAAGATGCAGGACTCTAAGAAAGGATTATTACCTTTTAGGCATGGAGTTCATTTGTCGAAGGAACAAAGTCCTAAGACACCTCAAGAAGTTGAGGATATGAGACACATTCCTTATGCGTCAACAGTCGATAGTCTGATGTATGCCATGCTATGTTTCCGACCCGGCATATGCTATGCTGTGGGAATTGTCAGCAGATATTAGTCCAATCCGGGATGTGATCATTAGACTGCCGTAAAGAATATCCTCAAGTATCTTAGAAGAACGAGGGACTATATGCTAATGTACGGTGCTAGGGATTTGATCCTTACAGGGTACACTGACTTAGATTTTCAGACCGATGTAGATTCGAGAAAATCAACATCAGGATCGTCTTCACTCTCAACGGAGGAGCAATAATATGTTGAAGCATAAAGCAAGGTTGAATTGCTGATTCCACCATGGAGGCAGAGTATGTTGCTACTTGTGAAGTAGCAAAAGAATATGTATGGCTTAGGAAGTTCTTAACTTATTTGGAAGTCGTTCCAAATATGCGTCTTCCCGTCACTTTTTATTGTGATAACAGTGGAGCAGTTACAAATTCAAAAGAACCAAGAAGCCATAAGCGATGAAAACATATTAAGGGCAAATATCATCTTAGAAAGGAGATTGTGCAACGAGGAGATGTGATCGTCACACAGATAGCTTCAGAGCACAACATTGCTGATCCATTTACAAAGCCCCTCATGGCTAAAGTGTTTGAAAGGCACCTAGTGAGTCCAGGACTACGAGTTATGTAATCTAGGGCAAGTGGGAGAAAAGGCATGAGTATGTGATGCCCTAGTTTATTGTATTTATATCTTTCTCTCTATTCAAAAACCCAGTAGAGTTTTAGTCCAAGTGGGAGTTTGTTGGGCTTTATGTCCTAAAACTCATAGTTTGTAACAAAAACATATTTTATGGGGGCATCCTATGCAATGAGTATTGCATAAAATTGGACCATGAAGAAAATCACTCTCACTTTATAATGTCGTTTACTGTTGAGACTGATTTTCTTTTCATTCGATGACCTTGGTAACTCGTTCTTAATCCTAAGCTAACCATGAACTCCTATTTATTCGGAATTATCCTTAGATTTGCATGGGTGAGAGTGGCTCGAGTTCGTCCACTCAATAGGCCTCCCATTTCAGGGGTAAGACTTGGTGAATGGTTGGGGACGTCGGGTGCAAGATGGAATTCACTCCTACCCACTTTTAGGGATAGAAGAGAGGTAGTTCCCTTAAGTACTGACTCCAGGTCTTGAACAAGGGGCCCCACCATCTCATTGGCCTGAGAGGGATTCGGTTTACTGGTTGGACCACAAACCAATTGTTCATTAGACGATTAGTGGAACATAAGAAACAAGAAGTAACTTCAGGGGTAAAACGATAAATTGACCCAGCTCTAGTTACGAACAACCTGTGAAGGATCGACTTACTAATCATGGTTATATCAAATGGACAGAAATATATCTATAGTGAGGGGAGTACAACTACTAGGCCATAGTGGAGTGTCCTAGTACTTAACGAATGTTGGTTAACAAGGTTAATGAGTTTAACCGGTTAATCTTGGATCACTGGAGCCCATGAAATATAGGTAATGGTGTTAATATAACACATGTGGAAGCAATTTGAATCTTAGGCACTCTAAGTACATCAATTATAGTAAATTAGCTAGCATGTTCAAAAGTATTAAAAATTAATCAGTTTGAATACTAACCGTTTGTAGTTCAAATTCCTTTTTCCTCACGAACCAGTTTTGAACCACCACTATTATCTTCCCTACTATTCTCAAGCCTTAGAACGGGATTGTGGAATCCGGTGAGTGACTAAACTTGATAGGAGTTTAATATATGAAAAGAGAGAGTTTTGAGAGAATTTCTCACAGTTTTTCAAGCATTCTTTTCATGTACTTTGATCACTATAAATCATATTTGCATGTTCATGCAAATTTGAGATTACAAAATTTTGACACTCAAAATTCCACTCAAATTTGTGGGATTATGTGGCAAGCATGCAAGTTTGAATTAATCTAATTTTGATACTCAAAATTCCACTCAAATTTGTGGGGTTTATTTGGCAAGCATGCAAGTTTGAATTAACCAAATTTTGAATATCAAAATTTCACTCAAATTTGTGCTATTTTTTTTTGGCAAACATGCAAGTTTGGTCAAAACAAATTTTGACACTCAAAATTCCACTCAAATTTGTGGGGTTTATTTGGCAAACATGCAAGTTTGTACAAACCAAATTTTTACACTAAAAATTTTGACTTCATTTAATTGAAAAATCGATATTTGAGTAAGTGGAATTTTGAGGCGTCAAAATTTGGTTTGACCAAACTTGCATGCTTGCCAAATAAACCACACAAATTTGAGTGAAATTTTGAGTGTCAAAATTTTGTTAACTAAAACTTGGATGCTTGCCACATAATCCCAAACATTTGAGTGAAATTTTCAGTGTCAAAATTTGGTGATCTCAAATTTGCATGAACATACAAACATGACTCTATAAATAGAGTGATCAAGGTACATGGAACTTCTCCCTTGGAAAAACCTTGCGAAAAACTCTCACAAACTCTCTCTTCATATCTACTAAATCCCTCCCAAATTTAGTCACTCACTGGATTCCACAATCTCGTTCTATGGCCGGAGAATAGTGGAGAAGACACTAGTGTTGGTTCGAAACCGGTTTGTGAGAAAAAAGGAATTTTAACTAAAAAGGTTAGTACTTAAAGACCTTTAGTTTTAATACTCATGAACATGCTAATTATTTACTATAATAGATGTTCTAAGAGTGCCTAAGATTTAAATTGCTTTCGTATGTGTTATATTAACTTCATCATTTCGTTTGTTAGTGAACAGGTTGGGTAGGATTTTAAGCACGCGAATCGAGCTCAAGTTCTTTGGTACTGTTTGAGTTATAGAGGGTAGACTGGGTCGTGTGCGGTTTAGCAAGTAAAGTGGTGTCTCACAACACGTCCTCGTTGACTTGTTGACCCATTAACTACGTTGAAGTCCCTAAATCGTACTTGGAGCTAGTTCAATTTTTCCCTTTGAAATCCAAGTAAACCTATGCGAGTTCACGACACTTAATTAGCATAGATCGAGCAAAATGAAATATGGATGGAAATCCAGAATACTGTTAACAAAATAGAAAAGAAAAATAAAAGAACAATACAAGAAGAAAAAGAAAGAAAAAGGAGATATTGTAATACCAAACCATTAACAAAAAAAAAGAATAGAATAGAATAGAAAAGAAAAAAAAAGAAAGAAATAGGGATAGAAAATTTAAGAGAAGGTGTGGGAGAAGAATTGATTACAAGAAAAAGGGAAAATTTAAAGAATTAAAATAAATTAGGTTAGTTTTAAAAATACATAGATGAAATTTAATAGAGTAAATGGTGAACATAATTAAAATTAATAAAAAGGGAAGTAGATGAAAAAGAGGAAATTTAATAGAGAAAAAAAATTAAGGATTTAGTGAACATTAAAAGATAAAACTAAAGAAATATCATGTCAAGAAACTCCATCAAATTCTTTTAGTAACAATATATATAATATAACCCTCCAAGACTCCGCTCATAGAGTCTCTAATGCTCACATGAAGTCTAACACAAGGACCATGGTAAAATTAAGAGAATTGAAATTGAAATTGATGTCATGGTTTATATAGGTTGACTTGAATATAAAGGACAAAATCGAACTTTCTCAATGATAAATTGGTGACACCAGCCTAAGTTAATCAGGTAAGTGGCCTTACTATCGGCATGGTTATATTTGATGTTGACACGTGCCCTGTGGTTCTACATGTGTCATATATATTGATATGTGTGAATTGTTTAATGATCGATATGTTTATGATATGGTATTCATATGATATAATATGTGAATTGTATGTTAATACTTATGGTACGATGTGTTCAATGATATGTTTGAGATAGGATGCGAAAATGATGCATTGAACGTAATGTAATGATGAGAGTAAGATATGTTGATGAAACGTTAAGGTTAGATTACGTATAGAAGTGCTATGGATATGAGAGATTGATAAAAACGATATGGTCACAATTGATTGATAAAAGTATATGGTTAGGTTATGGGTAGAAAGGGATAGGATTACGATAGATTGATAGAACGATAGCGTTAGGATACGTTCCTGTAATGATATGACTAAGGTACATTCATGAAACGATATCACTATGATAGGGAATGTTAAGGCTGTGATAAATTAGGGAACGATATGACCATGAAGTGTTTACGATACGATATGATTATGATATGACACTTGAATTACATATATATATATATATACATATATGTATATGTATATATATATATACACATTGTGATATGATATGAAAATGATATGAAATATGTTATGGTACGAGACAAATGATAAGTGACATGTTTATGATATAATATATTGTGATGGTATATGTTGTTATGTGATGTTTAGCCATGTATGCGTGATACATACATGAAATATGTTATGGAGGGAAGGAGAAAGGAAATGAAATAAATGTTATCTTATGAATAAAAATCATGGGACCTCGTGCATGTATGTATGTCATGTGTATCGAGAGACTTCCCCGTTATGTTATGTTAGTACGAATGCATACCTTTGATATTTATGTTCGACATGTTATCATGAAGACCTTTTCGTTTATGAGGGTCTAGTGACGTGTGTTGTGTTGTGCCTGACAAAGTCCGGCCTAAGGGGCACGTATATCAAATACATTTCATACAAAAAAAAGTAAAAAAATAATAATAATAAATAACAACAACAACCTTTTTGTGTTATCCCATTATTTTTCATTTGTTCCTTAAGGATAATTCCACCAAAAGGAGATAATAAAGCTTCTCTATCTTTTATAGATCTACTTGTGAATCAATTCATCAAGATTAGCAAGAAAGTTTCTCAAGTAAATTCCATCATCTTTAGTTGTCCAAATACAAGTTCCTACAGTTCCATGTTTGCACCTATCACGGAGCCATAAGTGCTGCGTTTCAGGCCAAAAGATTTCAAAAGAGACATATGCATGTGGTGTCTCCAATTTGCACTAATAGAGGGTTGTTCCCCAAAAGTTAACTTTAAAGTTCCATTGGTAACCATCTCCATGATTAAGCAAGCGATGATACCCCAAGTCATCGTTTTTAGACTGACAATGCACAAGCAACCCAAGTTTGCTTAGCCCGTTAACCACATAAATGTAATATCTAGAAGGTCCTGGTGGTGGTAACGCGACCCTTGAAACCTGAGCCCCAACTAAAGCCACCGTGAAAAGAAAGAAAACGACAATATTCTTTATCATTTCCTAATCAACCTTTAGCTTAACTACCAATTTGGGTTGGACATGTGAATAAATATACATACTCATAGTACATGCAAGAAACTATGTAAATGCACTGTAAAAAACTTAATCATTTAACTAATTTTGGTTATGCAACACAATTTAAGAGTAATTTTGGGATAATTTTAGAGATTTATTAGATTTTCAATAACAAAATTCTTTGAATAGATAATAATTATTAGCCCAAGAATAATAAATATTTCATTGATTTTTAGAACACTCTCATAAAATAGACAACAAAATATGAATACTTTCCCGAAGAAAATATAAAATAAGAAAGCAATTCATAGATTACATATGGTATATAGCACCCAAGTCCAACAAGGTATTAAATTCCCGATTTATTTTTTTAAGTTGAACTTTCAAACTTTTTAGGAGGACCTTAGAAATTTTAAGGTGAGGTAGAACAGATAAGTTCAAAAAATTCTAGAACTATAGCTCCATGCCTGTTGGGAGAACCATTATGGGTTTTGATTTCATCATGTCACACCCTGAATCTCTAGGAAAAATTTTGCCGATTAATGTGTATAAAATAAAAGGGAAATCAAAATGTGTATTAATATATGCCAAATTCATCTAACGAGGGAAGGGGGAACGAGATACATGATTCCCTAGGTACCCTCTCGTCACGATTAAGCAACCTACTTGTAATCTCTCATCACATCCTTAACCTAGCAGGGAACCAATTGTTTACTTTTGTCCCTAGAGTTTGCACACTCTTGATACAAAGACCTGGGTAGAAAACTTAGCCTTCGCAATGGTACAAGGTGGGGAAGAACATGGTGAGTGTTGGTCTGCTTGCATCCATGGGAGTGTTAACTGGTGAACCCGTCCCACAGGCCATGAAGTAACCTATGGTGAGGGGGTGCTACCCCTCTGATATGAATCAAACAACTGATCACTTCCATGTACCCGTACGAGCAATTACAAGAAGCAATACAAAGAAGATACAAGTATAAAATCAAGAAAATAATGGAGAGGCTGACATTGGAAAGTGATTAGAAGACTTGCCATTGGTAGTTGAATTACCAATTAAGATAATTTATGAATGCCTTATTTTCTTCCATTTGTATTTAATAGCCTGTGTAGTTGGTGGTTGAACTTTATTATGTTGGGGTTATCTTTTGGGCCTATTTAAAGGCATGTAATATTGATGTTTGAGGAGCATGAATTGTTGAATATAGACAAAACCTTTGTGTTTTCTTGATACCCTTTCGGTGTTATTCTTTTCCAAACCTTACTTTAGGTGTGATGTTTAAACTGATTCATTGTATTTAGTTTTGATCAAGCTAATTCTGGAGTGAATTGTCTTGGTATCTAAGAGTGACCATCATAGATTCCAAGTTTGATCTAAGCGCATCCGTACGCGCACGTGTCTGTGCGCGTGGAAAATCCCTCCGGTGCGTGGCGCGCGTGAACCAGCGCGTGAGATCTATTTTTATCCCAATTTGACTTCCGTTCGACTATTTTTCATTTCGGTTTTGACATTGATCTAAGTCTAACTTGAATTAGGACCTATCAAGGAAATTCCAGAATTTTTGGAACCTTTTCTGGCAAATAATTCAAACTTGGGAAGCCACGCGTCAACCATGTATGTAGCCATTTGGATTCCCACGAGCAGTACTTGTAGGAACCGCTAGGAATGAGCATGCATGCTACCACCCATAAACTTAGCTAGCCGGACCTAGCATATTTGTATGGAAACTGCAAAAATGAAATGATTAAGGATAGCTAGATATCAAATGTTTATTAAATCTGTTTTGATTGAGAATCTATTAAAGTATGCATGAGGAGGATGGAAAACTTGTGAAATCTGCGTTCCGGACAAAGATGGACGTTATCTTCCTATTGAGCATGTTTGTTAATATTGCATGAATTGCTGCATGTTAACTCTTATATATGATGATTGCTTGTGTTATCTTTCTTGATGAATAGGAAGATATTATGAGCTTAGATTAGGGTGCTTGTGACTAAGTAGGCTAGACGAGACCCTAGATTGGGGGACATCTAGAATACCGTGCAATTAGACCCGCGAAATGATTACCAGCGGATCTAGAGCCCAAAATTCCAAACCCGATAGGTTGTGAGACCAGGCACAAAAATCCTAGAGATACATGAATCCAAGTCTAAGCCACCAAATTCCACCCTAGAAAGAATAATAGGTCACCATGGTAATTGTAGGTAGCCCGCTAGAGTTGAGTTGTGTAGATAGTGTCATCAGAACCTCCACTTCCCTCTCTCCTCCGATACCGTACCGTCGAGACAGAGCTCCGGTACGGAGATTGTTGAGCTTGGCAGATCCGGAAAGGGAAATGTGATAGGTGCCCAGACCTAGTGGTGATAGCTAAGGGGTCTTTTGAAGAGGACTCTTGGGCCGTAGAAACCCGTCCCTAAGCAGGAGACGTGGAGCCACACAGGATGACTCAGTAGCTGACCGGCACACAGGGGGTCGCACCCCGAATTTAGTGGATGTATGGTCCCGTGTGAGGGTCGTCAGCTAACCTCTACGGATTATGTTCAAAGAGAGTCACGTATTTAGATCCAGCCATACGATCCCCTCAGATTTACTTATGAGGTTGCGCCTCACCTCAGGACACTGATCATTTCACTGCTTAAGATGGGCAAACCTCCTAAGATACAGAAAAGAGAGTTGGAGTAAGGATCACTCTCCTTAAAAACCCGAGAGAGACCGTGGATACCTACCAAGATAAGGATTTGAAAAGAGCCTAAAAGTAGGTTGCTTACTGATTATATTTTTATACTCACCCCTTTCTCCCCTTTTTTTTCAGGTACCAGTCGATATGGGGAGGTGTTTGAGAGCTGCACTGTCATAGAGGGGTGTCGTTCCGGAGCGTCAGTACCTTGTCGGTATTTTAGAGTCCTTTGTCTGTTTTCATATTTAGAGTCTTTTGTATTTCATTTTATATTTGTAATTACTATTTGTAACATTTGACTTTGATTTTATATTTAATCTCGATGTCCTTGATTTCCTTTTCTTGTTTTACCTTCTATTTTATTTTCTATTTTTTTATTTGTTTTCGATTTCGTCTTGTTAGTCACGATTCAGTCTTTCGAAGCCTCGAAAGTCGGGTCGTGATAGTACATATTATGGTATGATAGGTATGAAATGTTACATCTTTGTACTCATTCCTTATTCGACATTTTTTTCAGGTACGGAGCTGGTCGAAGTCGGGAGTGGACTCTTGGGCAGGTGCCATAGAATAACCTCACCCGTCGTCCTCAACTGTTTTGTTTTAAAATGTTTTGAGTTCGTTTCTTATTTTGTGTTTTAAATATTGTCGTGCTGTAAATTACTATGTGTGCACACTATTTTGTTATAATATTGTCTCACCCTCTGATCACACTTCATGATTCCATTGGTCTTAGACCTCTAAAGGTGTTCAATCCTAAGCCTGGACCCACCAATCTACGTGCTTACCCTAGACAGTACTCGATTCTGTTGCTTATTCTCAAAAGGGAGGGACCACACAATCATTCACCAGGAGTCACACATGCTCAATGAGGCGATAACTTCCATCCAGCACCCAGAGTGCTGATAAATAAACATCTCATCCATTGTCAGCATGATTACATACACCAGTAGTAAAGTATATCAAGACAGTATACTGGGTAAGACAAGAAATTTCAACAACTAGCAAGTCTGTTTTCACTCTTAGTAACTTTTCTAGGTAGCTGTTAATCAAGAATAGCTACCTAAGATTAATTTTACTAGCATGCATTCATAAGCAAGCGAATTGTACAAGTACTGCTTCGTAGATTTTCATGTTGTTACTTACATATTTGTTGTGTGCCTTCTTGAGCAGGATTATAGGACAAAAAGAAAGTCCATACACGCGCTAACGTGCTTTTCTAGCACCAAAGAAGTTTTCTAAGTGCGCATACCATGATATTCAAGCACAAAAGATGTTCTCTATGCGCGTTTAGCACACGTCTGGCGGAGGTACAGTCACGGGAAGCATGTCGTTGGTTAGTGAACAGGTCGGGTAGGATTTTGAGCACCCAGATCGAACTCTAGTTCTTTGGTACTGTTTGAGTTACAGAGGGTAGACTGGGTCATGTGCGGTTTAGCAAGTAAAGTGGTGTCTCACAACATGTCCTCGTTGACTAGTTGACCCGTCATTCCTGCCAAGTTGTGATACATTTCAACTTTTTGCTAATATGCTTCTATCTCGTCGCCAGCAGCTGCGTATCCACGGTCGATTCTTCCGACATTCAGTTTTTCTAGATTTCGCTGAGCGACGCATTTCAATCTATTTTTTTGGATTGCTTTTTATCGTCCAATCGTAAACTAGAAATGACTTGGTTTCTTCACGAAAAATAAAGATATCGAATCAACCAATTTGATGCCCCTTTTTTTAATTGTTAGGAAGATAGAGACCATACTAATTGAGTTCAAATTTTGGAAAAAATATATTTTATTATCGAAATTATAAATCTCTCGAATCTAATTCTGAAACAAACCATTGTCAAGTTTCAACACGAAACTTGTAAGAATCCTTTCTTGAAACATCGTAGTCAAATCTAACGAACCTACAACAAAAAACTGACACTCATCGATCCTCTTACTCGGACTAGAGATAAATTTTTTGCCAAAGTTTTCATTATAGTGTCCGATTGGCATCCTCTTTACTTTCTTGTTTTTCCTCCTTCCACAAAAACCGAAATTCTCCCTTCCTCTCTCTCCTTTATTTTCTATACACGCCATCCCAGACCCCTCAAATTATAAGGTAGAAAAAATTTATGTTTATCCATGTGATGTTTATCAATGCATGCGTGATACATACATGAAATATGTTATGGAGGGAAGGAGAAAGGAAATGAAATAAATATTATCTTATGAATAAAAATCATGGGACCTCGTACATGTATGTATGTCATGTATAATGGGATACTTCCCCGTTATGTTATGCTAGTACTGATGCATACCTTCGATATTTATATTCAACATGTTATCATGAAGACCTTTTCTTTTATGAGGGTCCAGTGACATGTATTGTGTCGTGCGCGACAATGTCCGGCCTAAGGGGCACGTATACCGATCCGTCTGATGGGTCCATATATGTGTACGTGGACCGTGTGTTGAAAAGTACCATGCATCCAACTCTGTCAAGAAATGAAAAAAGACACTAGTGGTGGTTCGAAACCAGTTCGTGAGGAAAAAGGAATTTGAACTACAAAAGATTAGTACTTAAAGATCTTTAGTTTTAATACTCAAGAACATGCTAGTTATTTACTATAATTGATATTCTAAGAGTGCCTAAGATCCAAATTACTTCTGCATGTGTTATATTAACTCCATCAATTGGTATCGGAGCAAGTTTTAGGAACTTTATTTACATTAATTTGAGCATGGTGGGTACCATTTCATGAATGAAATTTTGTGGTTGCTAAAGTGGATGTTTTTGGTTTTGACATTTTTTTTATGCTTCCATTTGATACAATTATTGTAATTGGCCTACTGTGTAAGGGCTTTAATGAGTGAAAAAAGGTCTGTAATTTGTATGGAGTCATTAGAGTTCATTTTAGGTTGTAATTGATCGAAAATGGAAGAGAAAGCAAGTTGAACCGAAGAAGAAGATGGAAGAGGCAGTTCGGGTGTTTCTTCTGCCGTTGGGGTACGGTTCAACGTTTTTAGGGGTTGGTTAGTGCAGTTCGTAATCCTTGGGAGCGGTTCAAGTTATTTTTACTTATTAATGTAATAATTTAGTTAATTGCTAGCTATTATATGCCAAAATCAATCCATTTTAGTGTGTTTAATTAATTATTCATTATGAATGTATGTTTTAATTAAATAGAAAATATATATGCATAATGTATGTCATATAGATTTAAAATCCCACCATAGGCTAAGCATGTTTTATGCATTCCAAGTATGTTATAAGTGTTATAATGTATAGTATGCATGTTGAGGGTTCCATGAGTGATAGATATAAATTGTTATATTATTGCATGGAATGGATGATTATATAATTGTTATATAAAGCATGTTAGATGCGTGTTATAGGTTATTTTCAATGTCATAAAACGAGATAGATGTTAAAATCTATAATAAAGATAAGTGCATGCTCACTTAGGGTTAAGAACCAAGCACGATCAATTTTAATAGTTAAAATAGGTCGATGTCTTATAAAATTGCAGTTACAAGAAAGCTCACCTGGCACGATCTTGACTAAGGCTGGAGGTACGTAAGTTGACGGTTTATGGAACACCTACTACCTGGAGATCGGACTAGTACTTGAGCTTAGTTAGCCCAGTTGTATGAGCATGCTTGAGTGATATAAGTTTTAAAAAAATCACCTAGACTTAAATTATATTTAATTAGTAGGAATATACCTAAGTAATAAGTATACTCAACCGTCTAAAATACTTAGTGGGAGGAAAAAGGTATATGAGATACATCGTTTTCCTTTCACGCTCTCTGAAAAATTCACACCATGAGATTCATGCTCGGCCTCGTGTCACCCTAGGAGCGTCCTCCATTCATAAGGTATTTGCATGAGTCAATAACGAGGTGAATAGAGAAAGTATTTATAGTATGTGGGAAAAGGAAGTATATCAACATGTCCTATGGTCTCCACCACTAGGTTGCACCGTGAGATTCCCATGTTCCGCCTGCATGTTGCCCTAGAGCAACGACCCATTCGGAAGGTTGTAACATGGGAGTCGAAACAACGCAAACTCCAAAAATGGATATGATTTCTTAGGTCCATTCCCAACTTTGGCTTTTTTATTCGATAGCATTGTTGGGACCGATCTCTGAGGTCTAAAATTGGTGGGTCACACTTGCGAAGAATTACTAAGAGTTAGTATATTTTTGACCAAAATAGCGATAACTAAAACACTATAGGAACAAGAGTTATTCTGGAATTAGTGTTTAAGTCAAGAATGTCTTGGTTTAGTGAATGAGTGATTGACTGCCCCTCGGTAGCAGTTGCTCTAACTCACTAAAGTATCGTTGCAAATTAATAATTTTTGGGTACATTATTACATTTGCTAAAACTGATTGGATTAAACAGGATTAAGTCAAATTATTAATAGAATTTTCTTTATATCACATCATGACAAACTCAATAGTACAATTACTTGCTTCTGAGAAATTAAACGGTGACAATTACGCAACTTGGAAATCAAACCTAAACACAATATTTGTAATTGATGATTTAAGGTTTGTTTTAACTGAGGAATGTCCTCCAAACCCCAGCTCAATGCAAACCGAACAGTTCGGGATGTGTATGACAAATGGATAAAGGCAAATGACAAAGCCCGAGTGTACATTCTAGCCAGCATATCTGATGTTTTGGCTAAGAAACACGATGTTATGGGTACTGCTAAAGAGATTATGGAATCTCTAAAAGGGATGTTTGGACAACCGTCCTTCTCCCTTAGACATTACGCCATAAAATACATTTACCACTACCGTCTGAAAGAAGGGACCTCAGTTAGAGAACATGTCTTGGACATCATTGTCTATTTCAATGTGGCAGAAGAAAATGGAGATGTCGTTGATGAGAAGAGTCATGCCAGTTTTAGCATGGAGTCTCTTCCGAAGAGCTTTTTCCAGTTCCGCACAAATGTGATGATGAACAAGATAGAATATAACTTGACTGCTCTTCTCAATGAGCTACAGACTTATTAGTCCCTCTTAACGAACAAAGGACAAAAAGTAGAAGCAAATGTTGCTATCTCTAAGAAATTACTACGAGGATCGTCCTCCAAAAATAAGTTCGGACCTTCAACTTCTAAAAGTATTTTGATAAAGAAGAAAGGTAAGGGAAAAAATAAGATTCCTACTGATCGCAAACAAAGGGTTCAAAAAAAAGATAAAGGAAAATGTTTCCATTGCGACAAAAACGGTCACTAGAAGAGAAATTGCCCAAAATACCTTGCAGAGAAAAAAGCCGAAAGAACGCAACAAAGTAAATATGATTTACTCGTTGTAGAAATATGTTTAGTAGTGTATGATAACTCAACTTGGATACTAGATTCAGGGGCCACGAATCATATTTGTTATTTTTTCCAGGAAACTAGCTCCTGGAGAATGTTGCAGACGGCGAGATAACACTCAGGGTTGGAACAGGAGAGATTGTCTCAGCAAGATCAATAGGAAATTTTAAATTGTTTTTTGAAGATAGATTCATTATATTAGATAATGTACTTTTTGTTCCAGGAATGAAAAGAAATCTAATATCTATCTCTTGTTTATTAGAACAATTGTATAACGTATCTTTTGAAATCAATGAAGTGTTGATTTGCAAAAGAGGTATTCATATTTGTTTTGCAAAACTAGAAAACAACTTGTATATGTTAAAACCAAGCAAAACAAAAGCTATTTTAAATACCGAGATGTTTAAAATAGATGAAACTTAAAATAAACGACAAAAGATTTCTCCTAATCCCTATCTTTGGCACTTAAGACTAGGCCACATTAATCTCAATAGGATTGAGAGATTGGTTAAAAGAGGACTTGGTTAAAAGAGAACTTCTAAATGAGTTAGAAGACAACTCTTTACCTCCATGTAAGTCTTGTCTTAAGGGTAAAATGACTAAACGATAGTTTTCCAAACAAGGTTATAGAGCCAAAGAAACCTTAGAACTCGTGCATACAGATCTCTTTGGTCCAATGAATGTCAAAGCACGAGGAGGGTATAAATATTTCATCAGTTTTATTGATGATTATTCAAGGTACGACTATCTTTACCTAATGCATCACAAGTCCGAAGCTCTTGAAAAATTCAGAGAGTATAAGACAGAGGTTGAGAATCTATTAGGTAAAACTATTAAAACACTTCGATCAGATCGAGGTGGAAATTATATGCACTTAAGATTTCAGGACTATATGATAGAACATGGAATAACGTCTCAACTCTCAGCCCCTAGTATGTCTCAACAGAATGTTGTATCAGAAAGGAGAAATAGAACTCTGTTAGACATGGTTCGGTCTATGATGAGTTTCGCTCAATTACCTGATCCGTTTTGGGGATATGCAGTGGAGACTGCTACATACATTTTGAACATGGTTCCTTCTAAGAGTGTTTTAGAAACACCTTATGAGTTATGGAAAGGGCGTAAAGGTAGTTTACGTCACTTCAGGATTTGGGGATGCCCAGCACATGTGTTGTTGCATAACATATAGGAAGCATATCGATCCACAGATAATTCACACATATCAATATATATGACACGTGCAGAACCATAGGGCACGGGTCAACATAAAAGTATAACCATGTCGATAGTAAGGTCACTTACCTGACTAGCTTAAAGTTCGATTTCGTCCTTTGAAATCCGAGTCAACCTATATGAGCTCATGACATTAGTTTAAGGTTTGAACTCTACTACATTATTTCTCAAATTTACATTGGTCCATTGTTAAAAATCTTATTTTTCATACTGTTGTATAAGAAAGTAGATACAGCTATTTCAATATTCTGGCTTTACTGCTCTGTATTTACCTTCTGTGTTTCCCTTCTTTTTTTTTATCTGTTTTTTTCCTTTCTCTTTATATTTAGTTTGTGGGTTTTAATTCCGTAAGCTTCTTCTTTTTTATCTGTTTCCTTTTAATTCTGTTCTCATGCATTCCAAATTTCTAATGTCTGTTTCCAAATCTTTCCTTATCTCAGGTTTCCTATTCAAAAGTTTTCTGGGTCATTCTATTTTTAATCTATTCCTACTGATAAAAATTTAATCTAATATTACCAATCTAACGGGTTTCCTATTCAAAAGTTTTATAGGTCATTCTATTTTTAATCTATTGATTTGGCTACTCATAAAAATTTAATATAATATTACTGACATGATTGACTAGAATTGAGTTGAGGAGGGATAATTGTGGGAAGAGATGAGAGGTTAGTGGAGAAAAGTGAGGAAATGTTTAAAAAACTATTTTTATAATTATTTTTATTTGTTTATTTTTTTATTTATTTTTGGGCTATTACATTATATCCCTCTAAAATAAACTTTCGTCCCCGAAAGTGTTTTAATCTTGAATAACTCGGGTCCTTATTCTAAGAGTTCTTTGTTAAGTCTTCAAGTACCACTAAGTAAAAATTCTTAACAAGTATACCCTAATCCGTATGAGTCATAGCATTTATTTGCATGCATAAAACTTTCATAAGCCTATCACTTTGTATTCATAAAATCTTTGATTCCTTAAACGTGTCTTGTCAGATAGTTAGGTGTTTTAAATCTTAATTCATACTCCAAAAGGGTCTTTTGGTCATTTATCCATTAATTCTTCAACCTATTCCAATGGCATTGTAACTTTGTGTAATCCCTTTACACCATGATATAAGGCTCCTCATCAAATTTCATGTCATTTAGAGGTCACTTTGGTCATAAACTAGTGGTACGTAATTATAGGAGCATTTTAGTCATTTTACACCTACACTTGGTTTAGCCCGTTATCATAACCTAATGGTCACCAAATTTTGTACATAACCTTATCATGCCATATTGAGTTTTCTTCTAAGATTTCATGGACAACATAATTCATCTAAGGTTTGTGGCTCAGGCACTTCATTGAAATAAATGTTCAGGTGTACAATAAGGTTGGAAAACTTATATAGTTCCTCACCTTTTTTTTTACTATGATTCTATCTATTGGATCAATAGTTTTATTAGTTTCTGATTTACATTATTCTCCAAATCAGATTTTCTACACTTAGCTAAAGGTTCACTAATCGACCTGCTTGTCCATACATCCTCAAAATCTCATTTTAAAATCGGGATCTCCGCCTACACAAGAAAATTGTTGGTAAAACTCCAAAATGACACTTTCTTTTTATCTAAATTTTTTCCTCTCCTTATCATTAAAGAAAGACAACGAAAAATTTCATGGTAGAAACCTTCTCGAGAATTTCTCTTAAGATTCGAACCCATAGCTGATGATTGAACTAGAATAGATATTTTTTGTTTCCTACTCACACGCACTCATACATTTGTTTCTCGATCAATCTCTAATTATAATCTTCCTCCCCAATCAGATATTATGGTGCCAGTATAGATTGAAATTTCGTTATAGTCCAATTCTGAACAGTAATAGATACCGGGGCTTTGCAATATTTGACTGATCACAATTCTATATAGTTCATTTACTATAGAAGTTCCCAGGGAATTCATTAGAGGACTGTTTCCAATTAAAAGGGTTGGTTCTCTATATTTTTAATAATTAAAAAAATAAAAAAAGAATTGTTTTCCTTTCCTTATTATTGTTTGTATTTGTATGGTTGGTAAGTGTCCACTTGATTTAGTTCCTCATTAAGGTCTCATCTTTGTAGATGAATTCCAAATACAAATTTGCCTATTTCCCCCACAAAATCAAGAAATTTGTAATATTTCTTCTCTTTCCCTACCTACCCCAATTCTAGTAAACTTTTGGAGTCAAAATCATGACATGAAACTGGTTAAAAACTCCACCCTAACCCAATGCAGATGGAATGCACTAGAAATCATATGGATCTATAAATGACTTACCGTATTTGATTTGTGGTCAAGCTAGAGTTTGAGAATTTGGTAACTTTCATTGGAAACATTGTCAAATAGGCTTTTCTCTTGGTATACCTTATCTAGTATAGCCCAAAACTAATGTTCCTATATCCATAACCGAAAGGCATCACAACCTTTTCAATGCCTTGTACTATCAAGAATGGGCTTAACAAAATTCTCTTATAAAAATTGGTATTGTATAAGCATGGTGGATATCCTCCGATGCCATACAACTTGGGATACTTGAAAATCAAACTTAAAATCATAGTCGTGAAACTTTAACTATGGTAATACCTTTTAACCAGGTTGACATTGCTAGAAAAAATTTATCGGTAACTTTCTACAACAATTTGTTTATGTTGAGCTTCCTGAGTGCATTCGTGTACCCTAAGGAGGATTACCACAAAACTTCTAGTTGATTTAGAGACAATGTCCCACTCTAATCCTCGTGTATCCTCCACCCAAGTTCATTTTAAATCATGGTTTCTTAAATTTAAGGTACCTTGACAATCTCATTCGGAATTCCCACTCCATATACCTCTAAAATTTTGACCATGATCGTAATGCCTCATCCAAATTATGGCTCGATACTTTTAAATCATCTCACAACTTCCATAATTGCGGTTGTATTACATTTTTTTTTTTATAGTTTTCAACCCGTATTAAGGCAGTAAAGTATTCTACATCTCAGTACTAACAAAGCTCATCTTCCATTAACGGCACATATGTCATTCACCAATCAATTTAAGTATACATTTTTTAAACTTTTATGGTCTTAACTCTTTTTTTTTTTCTTACTAATACATTAATTTCATCTTTACATACTTCAAAGTTATAAAATTTTCTTTCAAAAACTACCACTTTAAATATCTGTAGTATACTGTAGGATATTGACATCTATCAAGCTTCTTATGTCATTTAATTTCATCTAAAACTACTTACTCTTCTATATACATTGGTGCAGTCCTCTCCATCTCTATGTGATGGTGTTAATATAACACATGCGGAAACAATTTGAATCTTAGGCACTTTTAGAACATCAATTATAGTAAATAACTAGCATGTTCATAAGTATTAAAACTTAATGAGTTTGAATACTAACCTTTTGTAGTTCAAATTCCTTTTTCCTAACGAATCGGTTTTGAACCACCACTAGTGTCTTCTCCACTATCCTTCGACCTTAGAACGGGATTGTGGAATCCGGTGAGTGACTAAACTTGGGAGAGTTTTTGTATATATGAAGAGAGTGTTTGTGAGAGGTTTTTCTCAAGATTTTTCACCAAGAAGACCTTTCATGTACCATGATCACTCTATTTATAGTCATGTTTGCATGTTCATGCAAATTTGAGATCACCAAATTTTGACACTCAAAATTCCACTCAAACGTTTGGGATTATGTGGCAAGCATGCATGTTTGAGTTAACACACTCAAAATTCCACTCAAACTTGTGGGGTTTATTTGGCAAGCATGCAAGTGTAGTTAAACCAAATTTTGACACCTCAAAATTCCACCGACTTCCATGAAATGAAGTCAACATTTTGACATTCTTCATTTTAATTCAACAATTAATTTGAATAATTAATTTCAAATTAAAGTAATATTAAATGATTAATTAAACTAGTTTGCAAAATTTGGTTTAACCAAACTTGCATGCTTGCCAAATAAACCACCACCAGTTTGAGTGGAATTTTGAGTATCAAAATTTGGTTAACTCAAACATGCATGCTTGCCACATAATCCCAAACATTTGAGTGGAATTTTGAGTGTCAAAATTTGGTGATCTCAAATTTGAATGAACATGCAAACATGACTCTATAAATAGAGTAATCATGGTACATGAAAGGTCTTCTACGTGAAAAACCTTGAGAAAAACCTCTCACAAACACTCTCTTCGTATATACAAAATCCCTCCCAAGTTTAGTCACTCACCGGATTCCACAATCCCGTTCTAAGGCCGGAAGATAGTGAAGAAGACACTAGTGGTGGTTCGAAACCGGTTCGTGAGGAAAAAGGAATTTGAACTACAAAAGATTAGTATTCAAACTCATTAAGTTTTAATACTTATGAACATGATATTTATTTACTATAATTGATGTTCTAAAAGTGCCTAAGATCCAAATTGCTTCCGCATGTGTTATATTAATACCATCACCTTTAACAGGAGGTTGTCCCCTTCCTCCACGTCCTCTTTCGCGGCCTCTAGGTGCGATGATTCTAAAACTACCATATATTTATTCTTAAGACTATTGCTTTTTGGTTTAAATCATATTTCCACATAATATCATGACAAATATAGAACTCAGTCAACAGTGGTACAATCAATGGTGACACATTCAATCAGGAATTACGTCAGATAATGACCAAGTAGCAACAATATATTTAATCGGTGACATTTACCTTAATTTTTTTGTTGTCTTATGCATAACGTACGTGACGGTGACAGAGTATCAGCGGTGGGACCATGGAACTTGTTAAGCCTACCTCATATGCTAGTCTATAGAATCTATAACCTAGAGCTTTGATACCAACTATAACGGCTCAAATTTCTTATTGAAATAGAGTCGCTACCATATGCATGACACAAACTTTCTATTTGCAAACATTCATTTAAAATTATTTATAAAATGATGTCATCGACTTATAAGTTTTGTTAAAAGATTTAAAACAAAATAATGAAATAACCAATGTGAAATGTAAATAAATCAAAAAGAAGATTGAAAATGATGTCTAACTTAAGATCATAAAAAATAAAACACATCTATCCAAACACAAGTTTGATGGTCTTCAACACGACGTCGCCGTCTACCATACCGAGTGTCTTGCCTTTACCTGAAATGTAAGAATAACACAACGCTTGAGTATTTTAAGAAATACTCAGTAAGTAACCTCACCATTGGGGTTAGGAAATGGAAACACATGCAACATGAAGGAGACTTATCATTTAAAATCATATTCACTTAGGCGACTTTCCAGTTCGAGGAAATTAGATGTGTAGTACTTCTCTACACATCTCTAAACACGACCTACACGTGCGAGTATGGGCCCATCACTCGCACACCTCCTATGCTGCCGGTCGGGCTAGAAACTATACTGTTGTTGCCAGAAACATAGAGGGAATAGCGAGCATCGTATCACCATAATGAACATGATTATCATTTTCATCTCATAGTGTACTCGTTCATACTCATATTGAAGGATAAGTATCCCGATGCATGTGAACATACAATTATGCATGAGGTCCTTATAATTTTTCATTTTAAATAAATCATGCAAGACAATCTCCATTTATTCCTCAAATATTATACTCGACAATATGCGTGCACAAACAATTATAAAATCATGTCTTAAATGACCCTAGTTTTCTACTAACTTAAAGTCGCTAACACATGCATGATGTAACATCTTAGATATAAATATTCATTTAAAATGTCTTCATAAAACAATATCATTGACTTGTTTAAGAAAAAAAATTAAAATATTCATAGGTAAGAATAAAACAACAATGCCCTATATTAAACTAAAATCTACGAAATTAAATGTGACCACCCTATGCATGTGCTATTGTCTTTGAATTGTGATGCTGCTTTCAAATGTGCATGGGTGTCTTGCCTTTACCCGAAATATAGAGGTAGATGTGACTTAAGTATTTTAAGAAATACTCAGCAAGTGACCCAACTATTAGGGCTAAGAAAGGCAAAGACATGGAACATGAATTGGACCTATCATTTTAAAATTGTATTCTCTTAGGCGAATATCTTAATTGGGTCATCGGACCTATCATTTTAAATCCATATTCTCATAGGCGACTATCCTAACTGGGCCATAGGATGCGTATTTACTACTTTACACATGCCCCATACGTGCAAATATGGACCCACGAGGGGGTTTGCACACCTTCTGGGCCTCGTACTTGTTGGGTTAGCGTCTCTAGGGCTATCGTCAGACAACCAAAAGGAGTAGCGACCATCGTAGCATCTTGTTAAACTGACGATCATTTTCCTTTTCAAAATTATACGTTCATACTAATCCTAAGGAAAAAAATATCTTGATGCATGTGGCATACTATTATGTATGAGATCCCAACTTTTTCACATTAGTTAAATCACGTAAGACAACCCCTTCCATTTTCTTTCATATCATATAATTTTATAGCAAAGTCTTTAAAACATGTCTAGGGATTTGTATCATGTCAAAACATTTTACTGCTTATCATTCATATAATACATCGTATTATCTCATGTCATGCAACACATCATAACCTTTGACATATCGTACAGTTCCATATGTCATATCATTCAACATATCATATAGTTCAACATATCATATCATCAACCATATCATATCATAGACATGTCATCTCATAAACATCTCATACATATCAAACATTGACACATGTAGAGTCATTGAGCACGTGTCATCTTATATAACACAAACTTCTACCATGTCTTTTGTAAGACCACTTACATGGATGACCTTGGTCGACGTTCTATCTAATACTCGAATACGCTTGTTTTCATCCCTCAAAGTTTGATTCAAGTATCGTAGAGATGTTTCACACTGTTCGAACATTCACTTTGTTTCATTAGAAAATTCTAGTTTCCTAACCTAATTTAACTTTAATTGAGAAATTGAACATTGTACTCACCTTTCCCTTAAATAAGATCAAATTCAGCTTCGAGAGGGTCAAAAACATTGAAATCATTCTTAAAACATCTATCCCAAATCAAATGACTTTTTTTTTAGCTGTTAGAGACTAGCGAAATCGAGCCGAGTGCGCCAGTGGCTGGGGACAAGACACGTGTCGGTAGTGAGCCAGTGCGTGCAGGTTGCGATTTAGGTCGAAGCGCAGACTTTAGGTTAGAAAAGTAGAGAGTAAGTTAAGTCATTATCAACAAGAAGATCCTTGTAGGGTAGGTTTTGTTGGATTCAAACTCTCGCCCAAATATAACATATTTTAACTTGGATGTAACAACTTACTATATATAATACACCTTATTAATTATTATGTATATGATATATATTTAGATAAATAAGGTTAGAAAAGTAAAGAGATTTAGATTGTACAACCGGTCCATGTTTATTATATACCAATTTGATTTGGCTATATATATAAAACAAACAAAACAAAATGGATTTGTAAACAAAGAAAAAGTTACAACTTAAACTCCCACAAAAAAATGAAGCCTCACAACATATTCCGTCTCATCATATTTCTTGCTTTTAAATCAAACGTGATTATTAGCTCATGTTTTGAACAATCCGATTCAAAGATACAACATCTATTCTCCCAATGGGAAGTTGCAATTTGGAATCATATGAAGGATTCAACTCTCTTGGCTCACTGCAAGTCTAAAGACAACGATTTAGGCTAACTTGACATCGGCTTTGGAGAGAAATACTCTTGGACCTTCAAAGAAAATTTTTGGCAATCAAAACGGTTTTGGTGCAATTTTAGCAGCAAACACGGATATGCTTCTGGTGAAGTATTTTGGCCAGAAATGGAAAATTTGTTTAGTGATCAATGTTATAATAGTATTTGTACATGGGCAGCAGAAGACAATGTCATTTCCTTATGTCTTGGTTCTAAAGAATAATATCCATTAGAGTAACTTTGGAAATGATGTTGAGTTTGATTGGGTTGATTTAAACACAACTTCCAAGGATGTCAAGTTTCATTGGGTTGATTTCAACACAATTGTTGATCTAGACACAAGAAAACCCATGATTAGATGTGTAGTACTTTCCTACACACGACCCACACGTGCGAACGTGAGTCTCCAAGCAGTTCACACTGCTGGACCCATCATAGTCAGGCAAGTTGTCCGTAACCGATTATTTGGAGGTTAGTAGACCCTCGAGTATCATACAAGGCATGATCATGATCATGATGATCATCATTGTAGTGTACGCGTCCATACTCATCATCATAAATGGGAAAGTAACCTGATGTATATGACTAGAATATGCATGAGATCCCTATAGTTTTCATCTTTAAATTATTTTATGACACAGCCTGATACATCATTCACACATTACCGTAGGTAACATGCATGCATTGGCCTTCATACGTTCATCATCATTAACATCGATTGGGGTTGTGTCTTAGAAAAATTGTCTTCATAATACATCGTGGCATCTAATACATCTACATCAACTTAATATGGAATATCATCATATTAAGTCATCTCATAATCAAGCAACTTATATCATCAAGTTATGTTGTATCATCATCATCATGTCATCATACCATGTCATCGTCATGTCATCATCTCATATCATATCATCATATACAACATCACATCATTGTATAATAACATCACACCATTATAGAACATCATTACATTATCATATAACAATATCTGCTAGCAGTGGGCTTGGGTTGTTACACACTAGTTCCCATAAACTCGGTGTCCTCTAACATAGCCGAAGTCAATCAACAACTAAATGCGGAAACATCTATCAATGAAACCATAAAATTCTCAATTTGCCCCATGACTAACTTTTCCACCCTACTCGTCACTCCCGTGCCCACAACCTTGCCTGAAAATTATTTTAAAAAATAGGATGAGTATTAAAATACTCAATAACGAACTCCCCTATTGAGATCAGACACATAAATCATCACATGAAAATCAAACAAAATTGAAGGATCTTAGTGGTTAATTACCCAAAACTCACCATGCATAATTTTTACCACATGAAAATCAACATCTACCTGTACTCCTTAAAATGACTATCAATGTCTTGTTACCCGAAAGACATAGGGTGTAACCCTCACCTTGTTAATCATTTTCTGCATTCACCGCGTACAGTGACCATTAGTGCCTGGTTCCCCGATACACACAGCATGTAACCTTATAACATGAAAATCAACATCCATCCTAACTCCTTAAAATGATTACCAATGGTTGGTTACCCAGAACACGTAGCATGTAACCCTAACCTTGATAACCATTTTCTTAAATCACCTTGTAGAATACCATTAGTGGCTAATCACTCAAAACACACCGCGTGTAACCCTAACCACAGCCTCCTTAATCATCAAAGGTAACATGCATGCATTATGTCCCAAACTGTTTATTTTCTTGAGCAACCATACATTATGTCACACAACTCACATCAGATATATTCTCAATCATCAAACAGAAATTATGAATGCAATAGGTCTCAAAACATTTATTTTTATAGTTAGCATACATCATATCACTTAACACTCAGCCATACAATAACAAATATATTCAACCCTTTTAGAAAAACAAAACAATTAAGTTTCAATAGAAGACCTCTTACTTAGAGAGCTTCTTTTCTAATCGTCCCTATAGATATTGGTCCAACTTCGACTTAGATCGAGCCTACATTGAAACACCCAAGTTAACCAACCCAACTTGACGTGACACAAGGACTCCTACAAATCATAGGGTTTTATTGTTTACCTTTTTCCTACGTAGAGGTTGGGTCAAATCCAAACTATTCAGAAAAGAACACATTGTAACTTCGTTGGTTGGCACATTGTACCTTGGTTACGTTTACTCCTCCAAATAGTGGTTCTGGCAATGACGACAGTGTTCAATTCGTTATGGCGATGACAATTCGATGCGCGACAACGACTGGTGGTGGTCATTTGACGTGCAGTGGCGGTTCGGGACGACATGGGCGATGGTGGTGCTAGCGCGAGCGATGGACGATAACGATGATTTAAAGAAGAAGAAGATGATGACAAAGAGGAAAAACAAGGCAGCTGAACCTTAGGGTTTATTTTAATGTATTGGGCCTTGGGCCCATAATTTGGGCTTTACACATCCGGGTTTTATGTCCTTAAAACTCATAGTTTATAAACAAAAACATATTATGTTTTCAATAAAGTTATTATTGATGTCTATTCAGTAAAGATTGTTATTGAATAAAGTGAATGTTATTATCATTAATCTAAATCCAATAAACTAAGAACACTCTGGCTATAGTATGATTACTTGAACTATATGTAGAGACATAAGAGTGAATTAAATTCAAGTATATAGTCAAAATGATGATAAAGAGGAAGAACAAGGCAGCGGCTAGGGTTTATGAGTGGCTGGCTCGACTCAAGCTTCGTGCTCTATTACATGGGTGGTTGGCTTTTGTGGCTTTACGTAGCTGAATCCTAGGGTTTATTTTTTTTTTAAATGTATTGGGCTTGGGCCTAGGGTTTAATTTTTAATTTATTGCGCTTGGGCTAAGGTTTATGTAGCTCAACCTAGGGTTTATTTTAATGTATTGAGCCTTGGGCCAAGAATTTGGGCTTTATGCATCCAACCATGTCTGGAATTGGAAAGAGTCCAAGGTCAAGTCATAGTTTTAAAGGATATGTCCCTTCATTAAATGTGTGTATACTAATCCCAACAATGGGGTAACTTATTTAGTATTTCTTAAAATATTCAAAACAAGAATTTAGGGGTGTTACATTACTGAGTGTGATATGTGATGAAAGAATGAGGATTGTCCTGCATGATTTATTACGCCACGAAGAAAAATATGTGGACCTCAAGCATATTTGTATGTTCACGTGCACCGGGATACTTTCCCTTTATAATGAAATATGGATGCGTACACTATGAGACGAAAATGATTATCCAAAGGAGCTAGTCCGACCAGTAGGCTCAGAGGGGGTGCGCAAGCCCACCTAGTTGGCCCATGCTCGCACATGTAGGTCGTGTGTAGAGAAGTACCACATATCCAATTTTTCTTGATTGGAAAGTCGGCTAAGAGAATACGATTTAAAATTATAGGTCTCATCTATGCATGTGTTTGCATTCACCAAACCCAATATTGGGTCACTTAAGGAGCATTTCTTAAAATACTCAAGCCTTGTGTTATGCTTAAATTTCACGTAAAGGCAAGGCACCCCATGTATGGTTGACGACAACATCACCTTGAATATCACGGAATCTTTGTTAGTGTAGTTGCATTTTCACTCCTTAGATATTACGTTAGATTAGACCATTGTTTTAATCTTTTCTTTGGTTTTATTTATATTTCATATTGAATATTTTTCATTGTTTTATTTTAAGGCTCTTCGTGCAAATAAGTCCATGACATCATTTTATTAATTATTTTAAAGAATAGATCTTCATAAAATGGTCACATCATGCATATGGTGTAACAACTATAAAAAATAAAATAAAAAAACCTACTAATCTCATCTCTTCGGGCCAACCTCTCACACACCACCAGATATTACAATTTATTCACGCATATTACAATTTTGAAAACTTGTATTCATATACAAATTTTTTTTTTTTTTTTGCTTCATAATTTAAAATTTTTGGAAAATAACAATACACATCATTATCAAATACATTTCATACAAAAAAAAAAAAAAAAAACATCAACGACAACCTTTTTGTGTTATCTCATTATTTTTCATTTCTTCCTCAAGGATAATTCCACCCGAAAGGAGATAATAAAGCTTCTCTATCTTTTATAGATCCACTTGTGAATCAATTCATCAACATTAGCAAGAAAGTTTCTCAAGTAAATTCCATCATATTTAGCCGTCCAAATACAAGTTCCTACAGTTCCATGTTTGCACCTATCACGGAGCCATAAGTGCTGCGTTTCAGGCCAAAAGCTTTCAAAAGAGACATGCATGTGGCGTCTCCAATTGGCACCAATAGAGGGTTGTTCCCCAAAAGTTAACTTTGAAGTTCCATTGGTAATCATCTCCATTATTAAGCAAACGATGATACCCCAAGTCATCGTCTTTAGACTGACAATGCACAAGCAACCAAAGTTTGCTTAGCCCGTTAACCATATGAATGTAATATCTAGAAGGTCCTGGTGGTGGTAACGCGACCCTTGGAACCTAAGCCCCAACTAAAGCCACCGTAAAAAGAAAGAAAACCACAATATTCTTTATCATTTACTAATCAACCTTTAGCTTAACTACCAACTTGTGTTGGACATGTGAATAAATATACATACTTATAGTACATGCAAGAAACTATGTAAATGCATGCTATGGTTGTAAAAAACTTAATCATTTAACTAATTTCGGTGATGCAACACAATTTAAGGTTAATTTTTGGATAAGTTTAGAGATTTATTAGATTTTCAATAACAAAATTCCTTGAATAGATAATAGTTATTATCCCAAGAATAATAAATATTTCATTGATTTTTACAACACTCTCATAAAATGGACAACAAAATATGAATACTTTCGCGTAGAAAATATAAAATAGATAAAGCAATTCATAGATTACATATGGTATAGCACCCAAGTCCAATAAGGTATTAAATTCCCGATTTACTTTTTTAAGTTGAACTTTCAAACCTTTTAGGAGGACTTTAGAAATTTTAAGGTGAGGTAGAACACATAAGTTCAAAAAATTCTACAACTATAATTTCAAATAGGAATTGCGCAAGACTTCTTTCGCAAGAATTACTCAATGCCTGTTGAGAGAACCATTATGGGGTTTTGATTTCATCATGTCACACCCTGAATCTCTAGGAAAAATTTTGCCAATCAATGTGTATAAAATAAGAGGGAAATCAAAATGTATTAAAATATGCCAAATTAATCTAACGAGGGAAGGGTACGAGATACATGATTCCCTAGGTCCATAATTCCTCCATTACTTCTAAACTCTAGAGTACCCTTTCGTCATGATTAAGCAACATATTTGTAGTCTCTCATCACATCCTTAACCTCACAGGGAACCAATTGTTTACTTTTGTCCCTAGAGTTTCCACACTCTTGATACAAAGACCTGGGCAGAAAACTTAGCCTTCGCAATGGTACAAGGTGGGGAAGAACATGGTGAGTGTTGGTCTGCTTGCATCCATGGGAGTGTTAACTGGTGAACCCGTCCCACCGGCCATGAAGTAACCTATGGTGAGGGGGTGCTACCTGTAACGCCCGCTCATCGTCAACGCGATTAACAGGAGTTACCATCATCAACGACAACATACTCTAACACCCAATCATAATCTCAAAATATTTAAAAAAAACATCCAATAAAACATTTAAAACCAGTGCTATTTAAACTTAAAGCAACCGAAGTAAATTCTTGACAGCGAAAACATAAATATACAAAACAGACACAGACATGGATTCCCAGTAGTCTTCAGTCCGCTGGTCTCGTCCTCGGTTGGCCTGCATCATCTAAATCTGGAAAGAAAAGTTATAATAATTTTGATGAGTAATTAGATTACTCAGTAAGTAGCTAGCTTATCATTCAAGAGTTCATAACTAATCTTTCCAGGTGTTTTTAGGTTTTATTCATCATTACTCCTAGTTCTCTTACTAGGGTCATCTGTTCGTTAATGAGGTATCTCAGCTACCTCCAGCTAGGTTACTGACTCTCTCTCGATATGCTTATCTAGAATTTTCGGACTCGTATGTAAGACTCGCTCTCGGTCAAATACGGCCCGTCTACTAATTGCTCTGGCGGCCTGTTTATCTCATATACCAACGGTCAGGAGTACTCATGCTCCCTGACTTAGCACACAGCGCGTTGGCCAAGAACTCCGCGGGAATTAGTAGACTATCATACTCAGTAAATAAGCCATAGCTCAACCACCAATAAGCATATCTAGAGTCATAACCTTTCCATTAACATGCATAACATACTCACAGTTACTGCATGCTTTCATACATGTATCATGATCAACACGTAGAACATTCTGACAATCGTTTATATCACGCTTACATCACAGGCAAGCAGTCACAATATACAATAAACACTAAATATCATCAAAGCTCATCATAACTTATTAAGCTCTTAATCAGGTAAACAACATACTCACATGTTGTAAAACAAGTTAAGAACTAGTTCAAAGGTCGATACGCTACTTACCTGGTTTCGAATCCCTTTCTCTCTTGATTGTACATTTAATAGGGTATTTCAACACAATTCCTTCCAATTAGACCTATATTTCACCATTTTCAAGGTAAGTATAGGTCAATCTAGGTAGAATAGGTCAAAACAAATCGAACGAGACAAACTGGGAACCGAACTGATGCTTCACGCGCCCTCACGCGCCTTGGTGTGTCTGTCCCACGCGCTAGTCGCACGCCCAGTCGCGGCCCTCACACTCCTGCGTGTAGTGCATGCGCTTCTTCTTCTTCCTTGCGTTTTTCTGAAATTTTCCCATCTTTTCTGTTAATACCTACTATATCCCGAAGCCATATCCTCCTTCTACGGTTCGAATTTCATCCTGATTCCTTCTACAAATTTATAGATCTCCTTATTACGTTTCTAACAAGCCCTATTTCATAACTTATTATACAATACAAACCAAGATATCGAGATTTAAAGGTTCAGTGATATGGATTTTTCGTTACCTTTGCGACAACCGCTTAAATCAGCTTAGTTCAGAGCTTCAATGGCTGAAAAGCCTTCACAATCGTCTCCCCATCCTCATGTTTGCACGTTGTCACAACAAACGCCAAAAAAACTTTAAGGTTTTGCCGGAAAACACGGATTATAACACTCCCTGTTTTCTGTTTCCCTCTTCCTCTGTTTCTTCGATATTATTTGGTGCTTCCTCGTCGGCCTTGCCAACGCCAACCACCTCCCACACCTCCATCTTCCTCTCTTTTCTTTCTTTTCCCTTCAACCACCTGTCCATTCTTCCTTTCTCCATGGCAGCAGCTTCAAGCTGCTGCTGTCTTCTTTTTTTTTTTTTTTTAATTATTATTTATTTATTTATTTTTATTTTTATTTAATTAATTAATTAATTTATTTATTTATTTATTATTTTCGGGTTATTACACTACCCCTCGGTACATGCCACCTAAACAAGTTACTCACATGATCAACGACCTCTCATAGGACGGATCCTACGTGCAGGGTAACTACTACCTAGCCTCGTGATTAATGTCCTAAAACACGACGTGTCCACAATGCAGTGTAGTCGATCTACCACTAAGTAACAAGCCTTGGACACAGGATTGTCAGGTGTATGGCTAGTGTCGTAAATCCTAGGGGGAGTGTCTTGGAGAATAAATCCTAGAAAGTCTCGACCCACCAATCTACGTGCTTACCCTAGACTTAACTCGATTCTGTTGCTTATTCTCAAAAGGGAAGGATCACACAATCATTCACCAGGAGTCACACATGCTCAATGGGGCGATGACATCCATCCAGCACCTAGAGTGCTGATAAATAAACATCTCATCCACGCATGATTACTTACACCAGTAGTAAAGTATATCAAGACAGTATATTGGGTAAGACAAGAAATTTCAACAACTAGCAAGCTTGTTTTCACTAGTAACTTTCCTAGGTAGTTGTTAATCAAGAACAGCTACCTAGGATTAATTTTACTAGCATGCATTCATAAGCAAGTGAATTGTACAAGTACTGCTTCGTAGATTTTAATGTTGTTACTTATAGATTTGTCGTGTGCCTTCTCGAGTAGGATTACTGGACAAAAAGAAAGTCCATACACGCTCTCACGTGCTTTTCTAGCACCAAAGAAGTTTTCTAGGTGCGCATACCATGCGATATTCAAGCACAAAAGATGTTCTCTACGCGCGTTTACCACATGTCTGGTGGAGGAACAATCGCGGGACGTATGTCGTTGGTTAGTGAACATGTCGGGTTCTTTTGAGCACACGGATCGAACTCCAGTTCTTTGGTACTGTTTGAGTTACAGACGGTAGAGTGGGTCGTGTAAGGTTTAGCGAGTAAAGTGGTGTCTCACAACACGTCCTCGTTGACTTGTTGACCCATCATTCCTGCCACGTTGTGATACATTTCAACTTTTTGCTAATACGCTTCTCTCTCGTCGCCAGCAGTTGTGTATCCATGGTCGATTCTTCCAACGTTCAATTTTTCTAGATTTCACTGAGCGACGCATTTCTATCTATTTTTTTGGATTGCTTTTTAGATTCCCATGGTTAACTAGAAATGACTTGGTTTCTAGATTTCAGAAAGATATCGAATCAACCAATTGGATGCCATTTTTTTTTTAATTTTTAGGAAGATAGAGACCATAATAATTGAGTTCAAATTTTAGAAAAAATATATTTTCTTATCGAAATTATAAATCTCTCGAATCTAATTCTGAAACAAATCATGGTCTAGTTTCAATACGAAACTTGTAAGAATCCTTTCCTGGAACATCGTAGTCAAATCGAACGATCCTACAACCAAAACTGACACTCATCGATCCTCTTACTAGGACTAGAGATAAATCTTTTGCCAAATTTTTTATTAAAGTGTCTGATTGGCGTCCTCTTTACTTTCTTGTTTTTTCTCCTTCCACAAAAACCCAAATTCTCCCTTCCTGACTCTTCTTTGTTTTCTATACACCCCATCCCAGACCCCTCAAATTCTAAGGTAGAAAAAAATTACCTTTTTGTTCCCGTAGATTTTTATCTAAAATTTTCTTAATTTGATAAATATTGAATTTTTGTTCCAAGGTTCTCTAAGGCTTCTCAAGCATTTTTTTCCCCTTCTGTACTTGAGATTCACCCTCTATGTCAATAATAAAATCCAAAAATATCCAAATTTAAGTATTAAAGTAAGAGTTATGTATCTGTTATGGCTTGGGTGTTACCATTCAAATCCGTCAAGAATGAATAAAGCGTTGGCAAGCATTTCATTTTTTCTAATTTCGTTTCTTGAAATTAAGTTCTAAACTTTTAGTAGGTTCATATTGGGGGAATTTCACCCAAGATTCATACGGGAAGCTAGAGTTCATTATGATCTAAAGGCTGTATTTCATTGAATTTAAAGAAATAGTAAATTTTCGAAGTTTTAAATTCTGGACCGAATTTGCACTTTATTATTTCTTTTTGTGGCTAAAATAAACTTGAAAGAAAATACCTATGTGTACCCTAAGAAGTTACAAAATTTAGAAGAAATTAGATAGGCAATAGAAACCTCATCGTATTTCTAAAATAATGAATGTTGGCAAAAAGAGAGAAGGCACGCGTTAGACGACGTTGGCAGTAGCGAGTCTGAAGCTCAGTAGGACAAGTGGCAAATGCTGAGCGGAGAGAATCATTCAGCTACTAATTGTGACATGCATGTAGGTTAACCCGATCCCTAAACCTGGATTCAATCAAAAGCTTGTGTGTGCAAACTCGTTATCCTTCGACCCTAACAAAAAATGCAACCTGAACCTGATCCAATGACTCAATGATTAACCGAGATCTACCAAAAAACCTCCATACATGAAATTCCATGTGAAAAGCCTTTCCCGACGTGTGTAAGCGCATGTGAGTCTCATTTTGTTCGTTCGACCTCCGTTTGTCAGTTTTTTGTCTTGACTTCAATATTAATATAATTATGCTTGAATTAGGATCTACGAGAGAAATTCCATAAATTCTTGAGCTCCAAACATGTGGAATAGCTGGCACAAGAATGTAAACGTCATTCAAGTAAGTAACCACATAAACTTTAGGCAAGTAATACTTGTATAGATCGCTAGGACATGATAGAATGCGAGCATTCCTTAACTTAGATGGTAAAAAATACATGTTAACGACCTCAGAAAAGCTTTCTTTTTATGAGCATGTATTGTACGTATGTCTTATATGTATTATATGCATGATTAAAATACAAATTGAGCAATATGGATGAGTATGTTATGCATGATGGAAGAAATTACCAAAATGCCCCTATGATAAAATTTCGTATGTATGTCGTTTTCTATGCTTTCCATTGCATAGGAAATTAGAATTGGTAAGAGCGACGTGTGCTTCGCAAGCACTAGAGAATCTTGATAAGATTAGGACACAATAGCGTGTGCAGAATCTTGATAAGGTCCATAGATTTCTAGTGGACTAAATATGATAAGAATCTTTATTATTTTTAATTTCATAATGTTTGGAATTGTCAAAGGGTCAAATTGACTTTGTCTTTCGTGGAGATTTAAGGGGATCAGAATTAAATCATGGCCACAAATGTCATAATTTATGGGGAGTATAAATACCAAGAAACTGTTATGTAAAAATCAAATTCGTGGAGGAATGAGATTGAGATCTCAAATTTAGACGATTCCTTAGAAATCGGAATATCATATTTATCATTTCTAAGTTTCAAGCAATTTTTGTGGAAGAATTGCATCCGAGCCATTCAATCAAGCCTTGATTAAGTTTGATTGCGGAGTGACTCGATTTAAAACAAGGTTTCCAAATCTTGCTTCTAGATCTTCGATCGTAAGAGGTAATCTAATTCTAGCCTTATCTCTTGGTTGATCAAAATTTTGTATAAGTAGATGTTAATTACTTGGATTCAAGTGTTCTTGCTTCAACAAAAGCATGATTCGTTGGATTGAGGATTAGGGTTGCTTTATTAAAATACCATAGGATAGTGAGCGGTGATAAAAAAATCTAGACCTGTGTTTACCCAAAGATGTGATTAGAGGCCCCTAATAAAATAGTAGATCTCCACGACTCCAAAGAATGACCAAGGTAACTATTTAGACTTTGAGACGCGTGAATGCTACGCTTTCTTTAGACCCTCCAATCCCTTTCCACTACAATATTAGTACTTGAATATGGCCACTATGTTGTTAACCTGTTCCTTAAAAACGGAGTGTAGGATAACATGAGATAGCCTAATTGCTGGCTAATGCAGAAGTATCACATCCCCCAAATATAGGTGACTCTTTGGCCCTAAGGAAGAAACCAACCAACCTCTTTTCCAAGATGTTCATACTAGAAATCACCGTATTGCCTGATTAGAATTTTATGAGAACGTGCCTCAACCTAGGTATTCGATACCTCACTGCATAAGCAAAGCAAGTTTCCATGGTCAAAGAATAGAAAGATGGAACAAATAAGTAAGAAAAGGTATCATCTAGGCTGTTACTTCAACTTCCTTTTACACTTTGGTACAAGTACCGTCGAGCCAGGCCTAGGCCAACTAGGATTGTGTGAACATAGTTCATTTTGATTATCTTGCATAGTAGATCCGTCAAAAGAGGGGACGTAGGATTATGAGGGTAATTTTAATAGTTGACAAGCACAGGGGATCACTTCCCTAACCTTGGGTGACTAGATTGTCCTGTGGGTAGGGTTCGCCAACGAACCTCCCATGGATGATGAGAGCAGCCTAACAGTTACCATGCAATCCCAATTAAAATCTAGGCATGTATCTTTGGTGCAATGCATATCTTTGTTCATTTCATACATTACATAACCATTTCTTATCTTACATAAGGTGAATGTACTCTATGCTACCATTCTTTCATAATATGTCACATTCGCAATAGCATACTAAGTAAACATGAAATTACAAAACGTAACATTTGTCATCATAATAACACGTCATAACATAATATGCAAATATAGAAATCACAAGGGACGACACAAGCAAGGGCCACTGGGCATCCGCCACTCGTGCTTCAAACAATTCATCGAACCAAAACAGTAGTGAAGAAACTTACCAAGGTAGCTAAGTTGAAGTCCCTAAATCGTACTTGGAGCTAGTTCAATTTTTCCCTTTGAAATCCAAGTAAACCTATGCGAGTTCACAACACTTAATTAGCACAGATCGAGCAAAATGAAATACGGATGAAAATCTAGAAAAGAAAAATACAAGAAGAAAAAGGAAGAAAAAGGAGATATTGTAAAGCCAAACTGTTAACGAAAAAGAATAGAATAGAATAGAAAAAACAAAAAGAAGAAAGAAATACGGTAAGAAAATTTAAGCGAAGATGTGGGAGCAAGAACTGATTAAAAGAAAAAGAGGAAATTTAAAGAATTAAAATAAATACGGTTAATTTTAGAAATACATAGATGAAATTTAATAGAGTAAATGGTGAACATAATTAAAATTAATAAAAAAGGAAGTAGATGAAAAAGAGGAAATTTAATAGAGAAAAAATTAAGGATTTTGTAAACATTAAAAGATAAAACCGAAGAAATATCATGTCAAGAAGCTCCATCAAATTCTTTCTAGTAACAATATCTTCCCTAAAAAAGTAATAATAGAAAATAAAATATTTAATGAAAATGGAATTATATATATATATATATATATGTAACCCTCCAAGACTCCGCTCATAGAATCTCTAATGCTCACATGATGTCTAACACATGGACCATTGTAAAATTTAGAAAATTGAAATAAAAAAGGAAGTAGATGAAAAAGAGGAAATTTAATAGAGAAAAAATTAAGGATTTGGTGAACATTAAAAGATAAAACCGAAGAAATATCATGTCAAGAAACTCCATCAAATTCTTTCTAGTAACAATATCTTCCCTAAAAAAGTAATAAAAGTATATGGTTAGGTTATGGGTAGAAAGGGATAGGAGTTTGATAGATTGATAGAACGATAGCGTTAAGATACGTTCCTGTAATGATATGACTAAGGTACATTCATGAAACGATATCACTATGATAGGTATAAGAATGTTAAGGCTATGATAAATTAGGGAAGGATATGACCATGAAGTGTTTACGATACGATATGATTATGATACGACACCTGAATTACAGATATATATATATATATATATATATATATACATTGTGATATGATATGAAAATGATATGAAATATGTTATGGTATGAGACAAGTGATAAATGACATGTTTATGATATGATATATTGTGATGGTACATGTAACACCCGAACTCCAATGAGAAACTTAAAACCTAAGTTTTCCCCTCTAAGTGAACTTCTGAGATTTTATTGAGCATCTAGAGACTGAATTTTAAGATGAGGTAGAAGAGAAAAATGTTTAGAAATATCTCAGGATCTCAAGAAAAATATAAAAAGAAAAATGGTAGAAAATCAGAGAAATGGTGAAAGTCAACCCGGGGTAATTTGGTCATTTTGCCATCTTCCTCCTTAAGAACCTGAAAGGGAGGTTAGTAAAAGATGAATAAAAGAATAGAAATAAAACGGGTAAGAAAAGAGAGGAAAGAAAAAGAAAAAAAAAAAGAAAATAGAGAGAGAAAGAAGGTTCTAGAGAGAAGGAGAAGGAACAGCCCCTTCCAATCCGGCCACAAGGAGTCTGATTTGATTCTGGTGAGATTTCTTCACAAATCCTTCGCAGAACCTATAGGAAGCTTTCTGGACCCTTGAATTATTCAAAACAGTCAAAGAACGAAGAAAATTCGTGGGTATTGAACATTTGTTTTCGGATTTTACTCAGATCTATGAGAAATATTGAGAGTTAGATTCTGAAATTTGAGTATGTTAATTCAGAAAGGATTACGCTCTTAATCCGTGAAGGAAGTCTGGATCGATTCAGATTAGAAATAGGAGTTCCGACTTTCACCAAAGGATGTAAGTATTGATGATCTTGCCAACTTTGGACCAAGTTTATTATGTCTGTAGTTAGAAATAAATTACAAGAAAAATACGTCGCCTTCAACGCTTCAACGCTTTAGTGTAATTTTCCCAACTCTTAAACGACTCCTCTGGTAGAAAACCTTGCTTCGAACAACCACAAGATCTTCTTCTGATCCCTTCTCCATCACCGGCCTCACCAAGGGGGTTTATAAAGGAAAGAGAGACGACTGGTGACAGCTGGTAGACACAGTGGTTTCAGAGTTTGGAATATGAGAGGAAACTGACATGTGGAGGTTAATTTGGCAGCCACATTTGTGGTATCAAGCTGTGGTTTCTAAATTTAATCATCTCAACTGCAAAAAGGGCTTATACCACACTTCTCAACTCCAAATTGTTCTCAATTGGATCCTTTGCCTTTCAAATCGTTTTGCAGATTTAATGTCGTCCTATCAGAATCGTAATTACACTCCAATTAAAGCTTAATTTTAAAACTATTCTCCTAAAACTAGATTTGGTTAAATGAACGGATTGTTAACTTCAAACAATACAGTTTTACTCTGGGTACAATTATATATAAAAGTAATGACATGACTAAGATATTATTAATATAACGATACGGTTAGGTTATGTATAGAAAATTATATGGTTATGATAGATTTAAAAAACGATAGGTATAGGTTATGTATAGAAAATGATATGATTATGATAGATTGATAAAACTATATGGTTAGGGTACGTTTGGAAAACAATATGCTAAGGTATGTCCATGAAATGATACGACTATGAGATGTACAAGGACAATAAGGTTATGACAAGATTAAAAATATGATATGACTAGGATATGCATATAGAAACAATATGCCTATGAAATGTTTACCAAATGATACGATTATAATATGACATGTTAATGACGAATATATATATGTGTGTGTGGATGTGTGTTGTAATACGATATGAAAATGATATGATATATGTTCTGGTACTATATATGTGATAAATTGATATGTTTATATTATGGTTTATTGTGATACGATATGTTATGGTATGATATGTATACGATGAAAATTGTTATGTCTGGAATTATGGAAACGTTATGATATGACATGTGTATATAAAATGATTGATATGATGTGATTGACATGCAAAACGATGAACTAGCATGAAATACAACCCTATGTTGCATTTATGAAATACAACCGATGACCGTGAATTTTTTTTTTCTTATATATATTTTTTTATCTGATCCGTTACATTATGTCGCATTTATGATAAGAGCCCATTTATGGTAAATTCTGCATTTAAAGTATAGTAATGACCTTAGATTAATTAGGTAAAATTTAGGGTATAAATGGTGTCAGAGCCATACACCGGATAATGTGTCAGCCTTCTCGCTGTTCCTCGAAAAGGGGTAGACACGAGGCGGTGTGCCAGTAAGGACGCTGGGCCCCGAAGGGGGGTGGATTTGGGGGCAGTCCCACATCGATTGGAGGAAGGAAAGAGTGCTAGCGAGGACGCTGGACCCCGAAGGTTTGATGTTTAAACCGATTCATTGAATTAGTTTTGATCAAGCTAATTCTGGAGTGAATTGTCTTGGTATCTAAGAGTGACCGTCATAGATTCCAAGTTCGATCTAAGCGCGTCCATATGCGCACGTGTCTGTGGGCGTGAAAAATCCCTCCGGCGAGTGGGGCGTGTGAACTAGTGCGTGAGATCTATTTTTATCCCGATTTGACTTCCGTTCGACTATTTTTCATCTCGGTTTTGATACTAATCTAAGTCTAACTTGAATTAGGACCTATCAAGGAAATTCCAGAATTTTTGGAACCTTTTCTGGAAAATAATTCGAGCTTGGGAAGGCAGGCGTCAACCATGTAAGTAGCCATTTGGATTCCCACAAGAAGTACTTGTAGGAACCGCTAGGAACGAGCATGCATGCTACCTCCCATAAACTTAGCTAGCGGGACCTAACATATTTGTATGAAAACTGTGAAAATGAAATGATTAAGGATAGCTAGATATCAAATGTTTATTAAATCTATTTTGATTGAGATTCTGGTAAAGTATGTATGCATGAGGAGGATGGAAAACTTGTGAAATCTGCGCTCTGGGTAAAGATGGACGTTATATTCCTGTTAAGCATGTTTGTTAATATTGCATGAACTGCTGCATGTTAACTCTTATGCATGATGATTGATTGTGTTATCTTTCTTGATGAATAGGAAGATATTATGAGCTTAGATTAGGGTGCTTGTGACTAAGTAGGCTAGACGAGACTCTAGATTGGGGGACCTCTAGAATACCGTGCAATTAGACCCACGAAATGATTACCAGCGGATCCAGAGCCGAGAATTTCAAACCCAATAGGTTGTGAGACCAGGCACGAGAATCCTAGAGATACATGAATCCAAGTCTAAGCCACCAAGTTCCACCCTAGAAAGAATAATAGGTCACCACGATAACTGTAGGTAGCTCGCTAGAGTTGAGCAGTGTAGATAGTGTCCTCAAAACCTCCACTTCTCTCTCTCCTCCGATACCGTATCGTCGAGACAGAGCTCCGGTAGATCGTTGAGCTTGGCAGATCCGAAAAGGGAAGTGTGACAGGTGCCCAGATCTAGTGGTGATAGCTAAGGGATCTTCTGAATAGAACTCCTGGGCCGTAGAAACCCGTCCCTAAGCGAGGGACGTGGAGCCACACAGGATGACTCAGTAGTTGACCGGCACACAGGGGGTCGCACCCCGAATTTAGTGGATGTATGGTCCCGTGTGAGGGTCGTCAGCTAACCTCTACGGATTATGTTTAGAGAGAGTCACGTATTCAGATCCAGCCATACGATCCCCTCAGATTTACTTATGAGGTCGCGCCTCACCTCAGAACACTGATCATTTCACTGCTTAAGATGGGCAAACCTCCTAAGATACAGAAAAGAGAGTTGCAGCTTAGATCACTCTCCTTAGAAACCCGAGAAAGACCGTGGATACCTACCAAGATAAGGATGAAAAAAGAGCCTAAAAGTAGGTTGCTTACTGAATATATTTTTATACTCACCCCTTTCTCCCCTTTTTTCAAGTACCAGTCGATACGGGGAGGTGTTCGAGAGCTGCACTGTCACAGAGGGGTGTCGTTCTGAAGCGTCAGTTCCTTGTGGGTCTTTTAGAGTCCTTTGTCCGTTTTTATATTTAGAGTCTTTTGTATTTCATTTTATATTTGTAATTACTATTTGTAACATTTGACTTTGATTTTATATTTAATTTTGGTGTTCTTGATTTCCTTTTCTAGTTTTAAATTTTGCCATACCTTCTATTTTATTTTCTTTTTTTTTTTATTTTTATTTTATTTTGTCTTTTAAGTCACGATTCGGTCTTTCGAAGCCTCGAAAGTCTGGTCGTGACAGTATATGTTATGGTATGATAGGTATGAAATGTTACATCTTTGTACTCATTCCTTATTCTCCATTTTTTTCAGGTAAGGAGCTAGTCAAAGTCGGGAGTGGACTCTTGGGCAGGTGCCATAGAATAACCCACCCGTCGTCCTCAACTCTTTTGTTTTAAAATGTTTTGAGTTCATTTCTTATTTTGTGTTTTAAATATTGTCGTGCTGTAAATTACTTATGTGTGCACACTATTTTGTTATAATATTGTCTCACCCTCTGATCGCCCTTCATGATTCCATTGGTCTTAGACCTCTAAAGGTGTTCAATCTAGAGTCTCGACCCACCAATCTATGTGCTTACCCTAGACTTAACTCGATTCTGTTGCTTATTCTCAAAAGGGAGGGATCACACAATCATTCACCAGGAGTCACACATGCTCAATGAGACGATAACTTCCATCCAGCACCCAGAGTGCTGATAAATAAACATCTCATCCACTGTCATAGCATGATTACTTACACTGATAGTAAAGCATATCAAGACAGTATACTGGGTAAGACAAGAAATATCAACAACAACCAAGTCTGTTTTCTCCTATTAAGTTTCCTAGGTAATTGTTAATCAAGAATAGCTACCTAGGATTAATTTTACTAACATGCATTCAGAAGAATGCGAATTGTACAAGTACTGCTTCGTAGATTTTCATGTTGTTACTTACAGATTTGTCGTGTGCCTTCTCGAGCAGGATTATAGGACAAAAAGAAAGTTCATACACGCGCTTACGTGCTTTTCTAGCACCAAAGAAGTTTTCTATGTGCGCATATCATGCGATAATCAAGCACAAAAGAGGATCTCTATGATGGTGTTAATATAACACATGCGGAAGCAACTTGGATCTTAGGCAATTTTAAAACATCAATTATAGTAAATAACTAGCATACTCATAAGTATTAAAACTTAATGAGTTTGAATAATAACCTTTTGTAGTTCAAATTTCTTTTTCCTCACGAACCGGTTTCGAATCACCACTTGTGTCTTCTCCATTATCCTTCGGCCTTAGAACGGGATTGTGGAATCCGGTGAGTGACTAAACTTGGGAGGAATTTTGTATATATGAAGAGAGTGTTTGTGAGAGGTTTTTCTCAAGGTTTTTCACCTAGGAAGCCCTTCCATGTACCATGATCCCTCTATTTATAGAGTTATGTTTGCATGCTCATGCAAATTTGAGATCACCAAATTTTGACACTCAAAATTTCACTCAAATGTTTGGGATTATGTGGAAAGCATGCAAGTTTGAGTTCACCAAATTTTGACACTCAAAATTTCACTAAAATTTGTGGGGTTTATTTGGCAAGCATGCAAGTTTGGTTAAACAAAATTTTGACACCTCAAAATTCCACTAACATGGATTTTTCCATTAAATGAAGTCAATATTTTGACTTTCTTCATTTTAATTCAACAATTAATTTGAATAATTAATTTCAAATTAAAGTAATATTAAATGATTAATTAAACTATTTAATTAATATTTAATATTAATTCAAATGCCAATCTCAATCAATTCTGACACAAATAAGATTTAAATATCTTAGATTCTCTCTTTTTGTTTAATTCATAAATAAAACAAAAATGCGGTTAAATATATCGTATATATGTAGCGCATATTCCCTAATTTGAATTCAAACACTTTGAACTCACTCGTCACATTGTTCTATGGTTTAGTCATATATGAGCTAGCAGAGGGACCTAATGGACCTATAGATCATGGGCTCCAACGATCCAAGATTAACTGGTTAAACACATTAACCTTGTTAACCAACATTAGTTAACTACTAGGACACTCCACTATAGCCTAGTAGTTGCACTCCCCTTACTATAGTTATATTTCTGTCCATTTGATATAACCATGATTAGTAAGTCGATCCTTCACAGGTCGTTCGTAACTAAAACTGGGTTAATTTACCGTTTTACCCCTGAAGTTACTTCTTGTTTCTTATGTCCCACTGATCCTCTTATGAACAATTGGTTTGTTGTCCAACCAGTAAACCGAATCCCTCTCTGGCCAATGAAAGGGTGGGGCCCCTTGTTCAAGACTTGGAGTCAGTGCTTAAGGGAACTACCACTGTTCTATCCCTAAAAGTGGGTAGGAGCGAATTCCATCTTGCACCCCATGTCCCCAGCTATTCACCCAGTCTTACCTCTAAAATTGAAGGCCTACTGAGTCTGAAACTCGAGTCACCCTCACCCATGCAAATCTAAGGATAATTTCGAATAAGCAGGAGTTCATGGTTAGCTCAGGATTAAGATCAAGTTATCTAGGTCATCGAATGAAAAGAAAATCAGTCTCAATAGTAAAAAACATTATAAAGTGAGAGTGGTTTTCTTCATGGTTCGATCTTATGCAATACTCATTGCATAGGACGCCCCCACTTGTTAGGGATCATACCAGTCGTTTGCTCTGATACCAGTTGTTAGGATCGCACAACAACGCACACACTCGATCTAGATGAACACAAAGAAAAGGATAGAGAAAATTGCAAGGAGAACTCTGGCTAAAAGGAATTTTTTATTTGATGATTTCAGGTATGTACAAAAAGAGAGAGTACAGAGAATAGAAAGTACATCTTCAAAGCTCTACCGGACCAGATATATATATATGGTATAGTTTACTATATATAGCTTTACCAGATTTAGCCATCTACTATATATAGCTATTTACCATATATAGCTTTACCGGATATAGCTTTACCATATATAGCTTTACTATATATAGCTTTACCAGATTTAGCCATCTACTATATATAGCTATTTACCATATATAGCTTTACCGGATATAGCTTTACCATATATAGCTTTACTATATATAGCTTTACCAGATTTAGCCATCTACTATATATAGCTATTTGCCATATATAGCTTTACCGGATATAGCTTTACCATATATAGCTTTACTATATATAGCTTTACCAGATTTAGCCATCTACTATATATAGCTATTTGCCATATATAGCTTTACCGGATATAGCTTTACCATATATAGCTTTACTATATATAGCTTTACCAGATTTAGCCATCTACTATATATAGCTATTTGCCATATATAGCTTTACCGGATATAGCTTTACCATATATAGCTTTACTATATATAGCTTTACCAGATTTAGCCATCTACTATATATAGCTATTTGCCATATATAGCTTTACCGGATATAGCTTTACCATATATAGCTTTACTATATATAGCTTTACCAGATTTAGCCATCTACTATATATAGCTATTTACCATATATAGCTTTACCGGATATAGCTTTACCATATATAGCTTTACTATATATAGCTTTACTAAATATAGTTTTACCGGATATAACCGTTGACCAAGCTATAAATAAGTATCAGGCTTCATAGCCTAACAATTCTCTCACTTGGAGACTGATCTAGTCAACCAAGAATTTCACTCTCAAACGACCATGAGCATCCACTGCACCATACCAATTGAGGTTTTGCACAACCTCAACATTCCAACATCAACACATTTTGTCAACGTGTTTGCTGGATTCTATGCACCCTCTATCTTCTCAAAACACATCACCATCTTCAACCAACCTCCGAGTGAAATGGTATCGCCTTCTGTGTTTTGAATGATACACTAGGTTCCTCGCCAACAGCATGAGTCTCAGGAGTTTCTTGAGTATCTGCGACATCACTATGTGAATCTTTTAGCAACTCAACCTCAACTCCCACTTGCTTCACCTCTGATTTCTCAGCATGAGTCTCAGGAGTTTCTTGAGTATCCGCTACAACATCACTCTGTGAATCTTTGAGCAACTCAACATCAACTCCCACTTGCTTCACCTCTAGTTTCTCAGCAAGAGTCTCAGGAGTTTCATGAGTATCCGCTACAACATCACTCTGTGAATCTTTGAGCAACTCAACATCAACTCCCACTTGTTTCACCTCTAGTTTCTCAGCAAGAGTCTCAAGAGTTTCATGAGTATCCGCTACAACATCACTCTGTGAATCTTTGAGCAACTCAACCTCAACTCCCACTTGCTTCACCTCTAGTGTTTCAGCAAGAGTCTCAGGCCCATGCAACCTCCTCTAGAGTTTCAGCGATGCTTCCAGCCGACGCAACCTCCTCTGGAGTTTCAGCGACGCTTTCGGCCGACGCAACTCCCTCTGGAGTTTTAGCGACGCTTCCGACTGACCCAACTCCCTCTGGAGTTTCAGCGACGCAACCCCCTTCGGAGTTTCAGCGACGCTGCTGGCCGACGCAACCCCCTCTAGAGTTTCAACGATGCTTTCGGACGACGCAACCCCCTCTAGAGCTTCAGCGATGCTTCCGGACGACGCAACCTCCTCTGGAGCTTCAGCGACACTTCCAGCTGACGCGACCTCCTCTGGAGCTTCAGCGACGCTTCCGGACGACGCAACCCCCTCTGGAGCTTCAGCGATGCTTCTGGACGACGCAACCCCCTCTGGAGCTTCAGCGACACTTCTAGCTCACGCGACCTCCTCTGGAGCTTCAGCGACGCTTCCGGACGACGCAACCCCCTCTCAGAAATTTCAGCAACGCAACCCCCTCTCGGGAGTTTCAGCGACGCAACCCCCTCTGGAGTTTCATCGACGCAACCCCCTCTCGGGAGTTTCAGCGACGCTGCCGGCCGACGCAACCCCCTCTGGAGCTTCAGCGACGCAACCCCTTTGAAGTTTCAGTGACGCAACCCCCTCTCGGGCGTTTCAGCAACGCTGCCGGCCGACGCAACCCCCTCTGGAGTTTCAACAACGCTTTCAGACGACACAACCCCCTCTAGAGCTTCAGCGACGCTTTCAGACGAAGCAACCCCCTCTGGAGCTTCAGCGACGCAACCCCCTCTGGAGTTTCAGCGACGCAACCCCCTCTCGGGAGTTTCAGCGACGCTGTCGGCCGACGCAACCCCCTCTGGAGTTTCAACGACGCTTCTGGCCGACGCAGCCCCCTCTGGAGTTTTAGCGACGCTTCCGGTACTTTTCTTCAATTCTCTAACAGTCTTTGTGAAGCTAACTCGTTTCTGTTTGCTCGTAACACAGTTCTCACAAGGACTCATAAAAATCTCCACATCAAATACACCTTGTTCATAGCCAACAGTTTTTCATACATATTCGACAGCGTCTTCAACAGACCTGACGTTGTCTTCTCTTTGGTAATGTTGAACGCCACGTTTCTGGATAGCGTCAACCAGATCAGCCCCAAGACTTGTCGATCCATGACCTTCCACTATTTCGTGGTCATGGTATCCGGCTTCACCCCCAACAGAGGTTCGTGAAGATCTTTCTGGTACAGATAATCTTCAATCTGCATCTTCCAGAAATCAAAATCGGATCCATTGAACTTCTCAATTCCAATCTTGGAACTTTCCATCTTCACAGATTGTGGTGAATTTTGCCTAGCTTTGACTTTCGCCTAGCTCTGACTTCCGCCTGGCTCTGACTTCCGCCTGACTCTGACTTCCGCCTGGCTCTGACTTCCGCCTGGCTCTGACTTCCGCCCGGCTCTGACTTCCGCCCGGCTCTGAGTTCCGCCCGGCTCTGAGTTCCGCCCGGCTCTGAGTTCCGCCTGGCTCTGATTTCCGCCTGGCTCTGATACAGTTGTTAGGGATCATACCAGTCGTTTGCTCTAATACCAGTTGTTAGGATCGCACAACAACGCACACACTCGATCTAGATGAACACAAAGAAAATGATAGAGAAAATTGCAAGGAGAACTCTGGCTAAATGGATTTTTTTATTTGATGATTTCAGGTATGTACAAAAAGAGAGAGTACAGAGAATAGAAAGTACATCTTCAAAGCTCTACCGGACCAGATATATATATATGGTATAGTTTACTATATATAGCTTTACCAGATTTAGCCATCTACTATATATAGCTATTTACCATATATAGCTTTACCGGATATAGCTTTACCATATATAGCTTTACTATATATAGCTTTACTAAATATAGTTTTACCGGATATAACCATTGACCAAGCTATAAATAAGTATCAGGCTTCATAACCTAACACCACTCACATGTCTCCACATGTTCAATTTAGTGATCACATTGTTTATATCATATATAAAAGTGGGCCGCATCCATAGTGTCCCCAGAATAAGGTACTCAGCCTTATCCTTATACTATAGATCATTTTGACTATATACTTGAACTTGATCCACTCTTATGTCTCTACATATAGTTCAAGTAATCATACTATAGCTAGAGTGTTCTTAGTTTATTGGATTTAGATTAATGATCATAAAGTTCACTTTATTCAGTAACAATCTTGACTGAATAAACAACAATAATTACTTTATTAAAAATAGAATATGTTTTTATTTACAAACTATGAGTTTTAGGACATAAAACCCAATAAACTCCCACTTGGACTAAAACTCTAGTGGGGTTTTATAATGTTGAGTAGAGAGAAAGACATAAATACAATAAACTAGGGCATCACATACTCATGCCTTTTCTCTCACTTACCCTAGATTACATAACTCATAGCCCTAGACTCACTAGGTGCCCTTCAAACACTTTAGCCGTGAGGGGCTTTGTAAATGGATCAGCAATGTTGTGCTCTGAAGCTATCTGTGTGACAATCACATCTCCTCGTTGCACAATCTCCCTTATGAGATGATATTTGCGCTCAATATGTTTTCCTCGCTTATGGCTTCTTGGTTCTTTTAAATTTGCAACTGCTCCACTACACAATAAAGAGTGACGGGAAGATGCATATTTGGAACGACTTCCAAATCAGTTAAGAACTTCCTAAGCCATACAGATTCTTTCGCTGCTTCACAAGCAGCAACATACTCAGCCTCCATGGTGGAATCAGCAATGCAACCTTGCTTTATGCTTCTCCATATTATTGCCCTCTGTTCAGAATGAAGATAGATCCTGATGTCGATTTTCTCGAATCTACATCGGTCTGAAAATCTGAGTCAGTGTACCTTGTAAGGATCAGATCCTTAGCACCGTACATTAGCATATAGTCCCTCGTTCTCCTAAGATACTTGAGGATATTCTTAACGGCAGTCCAATGAGCATGTCCCGGATTGGATTGATGTCTGCTGACAATTCCCACCGCATAGCATATGTCGGGTCGGGTACATAGCATGACATACATCAGACTATCGACTGTTGATGCATAGGGAATGTGTCTCATACTATCAACTTCTTGAGGTGTCTTTGGACTTTGTTCCTTCGACAAATGAACTCCATGCCTGAAAGGTAATAATCCTTTCTTGGAGTCCTGCATCTTATATCGAATTAACATTTTGTCGATGTACGATGCCTGAGACAATGCTAGTGTTTTGTTCTTGCGATTCCGAACAATTTGGATTTCAAAAACAAACTGAGCCTCTCCTAAATCTTTCATTTGGAATTGTGTCGCTAGCCAATGCTTAATGTCAGTCAGAAATCCCACATCATTCCCAATGAATAGAATATCGAAAACGTACAACACCAGGAAAGCTACTGTAGAGTTGACTATTCTTTTATAAACACAAGGTTCGTCAACATTCTGTTTAAAGCCATAAGATTTGATCGCAGTATCAAACTTTATATTCCAGGATCGAGATGCTTGCTTCAACCCATAAATGGATCTTTTAAGCTTGCAAACCCTTTACTTGTGATCCTGTTCAATGAACCCCTCTAGTTGAGCCATATAGATACTCTCTTCAAGATTGCTGTTTAGAAAGACTGTCTTAACATCCATTTGCCAAATTTCATAATCATAAAATGTGGCAATAGACAAGAGTATTCTTATCGATTTAAGCATAGCAACAGGAGAGAAGGTTTCTTCATAGTTCACCCCCTCTCTTTTGGTATAACCCTTTGCTACAAGTCAAGCTTTAAAGGTCTGTACCTTACCGGTTTGGTCTCGTTTCCTCTTATAGATCCATTTGCAACCAATAGGTTTTACCCCATCTGGTTGATCTACAAGTTCCCAGATTGAATTGAAGTACATTGACTCCATTTCAAGATTCATGGCTTTGATCCACGGATCTCTATCTTCATCATTCATTGCCTGTTTATAGGTCAATGGATTCTCAATGCCATCATCAGGTATGATGACTTGGGTTTCTGCGAAACCCAAGTAACGATCGGGTTGAGTTATAACCCTCCCACTACGTCGAGGCATTCTCAACTCTTGAGAAAGATGTGATTGATCAGAAGTGTAAGGTCCATCAACAACTCTTGTTGAAGAACCAGCTTGATCAACAACTCTTATTGTTTTATCAGTAGCTTCTTTAGAAATCTCACTTAATACTAGTTTACTGCGAGGTTGATGATTTCTTACGTGGTCTTTCTCTAAGAATGTAGCGTTTGTTGATACAAACACTCTATTTTCTTGAGGGTCATAAAACAAACCACCTTTCGTCTCTTTGGGGTATCCTACGAATAGACATAATTTTGAACGTCGTTCTAATTTCTTGGGGTTTTGCAACAACACATGTGCTGGACATCCCCAAATTCTGAAGTGACGTAAACTACCTTTACGTTCTTTCCATAACTCATAAGGTGTTTCTGAAACACTCTTAGTAGGAACCATGTTCAAAATATATGTAACAGTCTCCACCGCATATCCCCAAAGCGGATCGGGTAATTGAGCGAAACTCATCATAGACCGAACCATGTCTAATAGAGTTCTATTTCTCCTTTCTGATACACCATTTTGTTGAGGCATACCAGGGGTTGAGAGTTGAGACCTTATTCCATGTTTATCATATAGTCCTGAAATCTTAAGTCCATGTACTCTCCTCCTCGATCTGATCGAAGTGTTTTTATAGTTTTACCTACAAGATTCTCAACCTCAGTCTTATACTCTCTGAATTTTTCAAGAGATTCGAACTTGTGACGCATTAGGTAAAGATAGCCATACCTTGAATAATCATCAATAAAACTGATGAAATATTCATACCCTCCTCGTGCTTTGACATTCATTGGACCACAAAGATCTGTATGCACGAGTTCTAAGGTTTCTTTGGCTCTATAACCTTTTTTGGAAAATGATCATTTAGTCATTTTACCCTCAAGACAAGACTCATATGAAGGTAAAGAGTTGTCTTCTAACTCATTTAGAAGTACTCTTTTAACCAATCTCTCAATCCTATTAAGATTAATGTGGCCTAGTCTTAAGTGCCAAAGGTAGGTATTAGGAGAAATCTTTTGTCGTTTATTTTGAGTTTCAGCTGTTTTAAACATCTCGGTATTTAAAATAGCTTTTGTTTCGCTCGGTTTTAACATATATAAGTTGTTTTCTAGTTTGGCAGAACAAATATGAATAGCTCTTTTGCAAATGAACACTTCATTGATTTCAAAAGATACTTTATACAATTGTTCTAATAAACAAGAGATAGATACTAGATTTCTTTTCATTCCTGGAACAAAAAGTACATTATCTAATATAATGAATCTATCTCCAAAAAACAACTTTAAATTTCCTACTGATCTTACTGAGACAACCTCTCCTGTTCCAACCCTGAGTGTTATCTCACTGTCCGCAAGCATTCTCTAGGAACTAGTTTCCTGGTAAAAAGAACAAATATGATTAGTGGCCCCTGAATCTAGTATCCAAGCTGAGTTATCATACTCTACTAAACATATTTCTACAACAAGTAAATCATATTTACCTTGTGTCTTTTCGGCTTTCTTCTCTGCAAGGTATTTTGGGCAGTTTCTCTTGCAGTGCCCATTTTCGTTGCAATGGAAACATTTTCCTTTATCTGCTTTTTGAACCTTGCGGTTAGTAGGAATCTTATTTTTCCCTTTACCCTTCTTCTTCATCAAAACCTTTTTAGAAGTTGAAGGTCTAGACTTATTTTTGGAGGACGATCCTCGTAGTAATTTCTTGGAAATGGCAACATTTGCTTCTCCTGTTTGTCCCTTGTTCGTTAAGAGGGACTGATAAGTCTGTGGCTCATTGAGAAGAGCAGTCAAGTTATATTCTATTTTGTTCATCACCACATTTGTGCGGAACTGGAAGAAGCTCTTCGGAAGAGACATCATGATAAAACTGACTTGACTCTTCTCATCAATGACAGCTTCATTTTCTTCTGCCACATTGAAATGGACCATCATGTCCAGGACATGTTCTCTAACTGGGGTCCCTTCTATCATATGGCAGTTGTAAATGTATTTTATGGCTTCATGTCTAAGGGAGAAGGACGGTTGTCCAAACATCCCTTTTAGAGATTCCATAATCTCTTTAGCAGTACCCATAACATCGTGTTTCTTAGCCAAAACAATATGCTGGCTAGAATGTACACTCGGGCTTTGTCATTTGCCTTTATCCATTTGTCATACGCATCCCGAACTGTTCGGTTTGCATTTGAGCTGGGGTTTGGAGAACATTCCTCAGTTAAAACAAACATTAAATCATCAATTACAAATATTGTGTTTAGGTTTGATTTCCAAGTTGCGTAATTGTCACCGTTTAATTTCTCATAAGCGAGTAATTGTACTATTGAGTTTGTCATGCTGTGATATAAAGAAAATTCTATTAGTAATTTGACTTAATCCTGTTTAATCCAATCAGTTTTAGCAAATGTAATAATGTACCCAAAAATTATTAATTTGCAACGATACTTTAGTGAGTTAGAGCAACTGCTACCGAGGGGCAGTCAATCACTCATTCACTAAACCAAGACATTCTTGACTTAAACACTAATTCCAGAATAACTCTTGTTCCTATTGTGTTTTAGTTATCGGTATTTTGGTCAAGAATATACTAACTCTTAGTAATTCTTCGCAAGTGTGACCCACCAATTTTAAACCTCAGAGATCGGTCCCAACAACGCTATCAAATGAAAAAGCAAAAGTTGGGAATGGACCTAAGAAATCCTTTTCATTTCTGGAGTTTGCATTGTTTCGACTCCCATGTTACGACCCTCCGAATGGGTAGTTGCTCTAGGGCGACATGCAGGCGGAACATGGGAATCTCACGGTGCAACCTAGTGGTGGAGACCATAGAACGTGTCGACTTCCTTCTCCCACTTACTATAAATACTTTCTCTATTCACCTTGTTATTGACTCATGCAAATACCTTCCGAATGGAGGATGCTCCCAGGGCGACACGAGGCCGAGCATGAATCTCACGGTGTGAATTTTTCAAAGAGCGTGAAAAGAAAAATGATGTATCTCATATACCTTTTTCCTCCCACTAAGTATTTTAGACGGTTGGGTATACTCATTACTTAGGTATATTCCGGCTAATTAAATATAACCTAAAGACAGGTGATATTTCCAAAACTTACATCACTCAAACATGCTCATAAAACTGGGCCAACTAAGCTCAAGTACTGGTCCGATCTCCAGGTAGTAGGTGTTCCATAAACTGTCAACTTAGGTACCTCCAGCCTTAGACAAGATCGTGCCAGGTGAGCTTTCTTGTAAGCACAATTTTACATGACATCGACCTATTTTAACTATTAAAATTGATCGTGCTTGGTTCTTAACCCTAAGTGAGCATGCATTTATCTTTATTATAGATTTTAACGTCTATCTCGTTTTATGACGTTGAAAATAACCTATAACATGCATCTAACATGCTTTATATAACAATTATATAATCTTCCATTCCATGCAATAATATAACAATTTATATCTATCATTCATGGAACCCTAAACATGCATACTATACATTATAACATTTATAACATACTTGGAATGCATGAAACATGCTTAGCCTATGGTGGGATTTTAAATCTATATGACATACTTTATGCATATACATTTTCTATTTAATTAAAACATCCATTCATAATGCATAATTAATTAAACACACTAAAGTGGGTTGGTTTTAGCATTTTAAAGCAACCAATTAACTAAATTATTACATTAATAATTAAAAATAACTTGAACCGCTCCCGAACTGGGCGAACCAACCTTTAAAAACATTGAACCGGACCCCAACGACACAAAAAACACTCAAACCGCCTCTTCCATCTTCTTCGGTTTAGCTTGCTATCTCTTCCATTTTCGATCAATTACAACCTAAAATGGACTCTAATGACTCCATAAAAATTACAGACCTTTCTTCATTCATGAAAGCCCATACACATTAGGCTTATTACAATAATTGTATCAAATGGAAGCATAAAAAAAATGCCAAACCAAAACCATCCACTTTAGCAACCACAAAATTTCATCCATGAAATGGTACCCACCATGATCAAATTGATGTAAATAAAGTGCCTAAAACTTGCTTTGATACCAATTGATGGTGTTAATATAACACATGCAGAAGCAATTTGGATCTTAGGCACTTTTAGAACATCAATTGTAGTAAATAACTAGCATGTTCATAAGTATTAAAACTTAATGAGTTTGAATACTAACCTTTTTCTAGTTCAAATTCCTTTTTCCTCACGAACAAGTTTTGAATCACCACTAGTGTCTTCTCCACTATCCTCCGACCTTAGAACGGGATTATGGAATCCGGTGAGTGACTAAACTTGGGAGGGATTTTGTATATATGAAGAGAATGTTTGTGAGAGGTTTTTCTCAAGGTTTTTCACCTAGGAAGCCCTACCATGTACCATGATCACTCTATTTATAGAGTTATGTTTGCATGTTCATGCAAATTTGAGATCACCAAATTTTGACACTCAAAATTCCACTCAAATGTTTGGGATTATGTGGCAAGCATGCAAGTTTGAGTTCACCAAATTTTGACACTCAAAATTCCACTAACATAGATTTTTCCATTAAATGAAGTCAACATTTTGACTTTCTTCATTTTAATTCAACAATTAATTTGAATAATTAATTTCAAATTAAAGTAATATTAAATGATCAATTTCGACACATATTTGATTCAGATATTTAAATCTTATTTAAATATCTTAGGTTCTCTCTTTTTGTTTAATTTTTAAATAAAATAAAAATGTGGTTAAATATATCGTATATATGTAGCGCATATTCCAACGATCCAAGATTTGGTTAAACTCATTAACCTAATGGACCTATAGATCATGGGCTCCAACGATCCAAGATTAACCGGTTAAACTCATTAACCTTGTTAACCAACATTCGTTAACTACTAGGACACTCCACTATAGCCTAGTAGTTGCACTCCCCTCACTATAGATATATTTCTGTCCATTTGATATAACCATGATTAGTAAGTCGATCCTTTACAGGTTGTTCGTAGCTAAAGCTGGGTCAATTAGCCGCTTTACCCTTAAAGTTGCTTCTTGTTCCTTATGTCCCACTGATCCTCTTATGAACAATTGGTTTGTGGTCCAACCAGTAAACCGAATCCCTCTCAGGCCAATGAGTGGGTGGGGCCCCTTGTTCAAGACCTGGAGTCAGTACTTAAGGTAACTACCTCTCTTCTATCCCTAAAACTGGGTAGGAGTGAATTCCATATTGCACCCCACGTCCCCAGCTATTCACCCAGTCTTACCCCTGAAATGGGAGGCTTATTGAGTCGACAAACTCGAGCCACTCTCACCCATGCAAATCTAAGGATAATTCCAAATAAACAGGAGTTCATGGTTAGCTCAGGATTAAGATCGAGTTACCTTGGTCATTGAATGAAAAGAAAATCAGTCTCAACAGTAAACGACATTATAAAGTGAGAGTGGTTTTCTTCATAGTCCGATCTTATGGAATACTCATTGCATAGGACGCCCCCACTCACATGTCTCCACATGTTCAATTTAGTGATCACATTGTTTATATCATATACAAAAGTGGGCCGCATCCATAGTGTCCCCAGAATAAGGTACTCAGCCGTATCCTTATACTATAGATCATTTTGACTATATACTTGAACTTGATCCACTCTTATGTCTCTACATATAGTTCAAGTAATCATACTATAGCTAGAGTGTTCTTAGTTTATTGGATTTAGATTAATGATCATAAAGTTCACTTTATTCAGTAACAATCTTTACTGAATAAACAACAATAATAACTTTATTGAAAATAGAATATGTTTTTATTTACAAACTATGAGTTTTAGGACATAAAACCCAATACTATGGTTATAAGATTGTGTGGTTTAACTATGTTCAAGACGTCTAACTAAAACATATGATCTTGCTTAGCAAAATCATTTTCATGCATACACTTACATTTAGTAGCTTACTAAAATTAGAGCTACTCATTCACAGCAACAATCTTAGTAAATCTAAACATCATCAATACAACAATTTACATTCACATTCCATGCAAGGTAAAACATAACGTATTCTAAATTAAAATAAATATAGAATTAAGCTAACATGAATGCAGTAAATTATAATACAATCAATAGAGTAAAGATCCAATTATGAGTTATATTTTATAATGACCAAGCAATAACAACATATACAATCAACGACATTTCATTTTCTTATCTTACGCAAGACATACCAGACGAAGATAGGACACCGACAGTGGAACCATGGAACATGCCAAGCCTACATCGTAGACTAGTCTACAAGATCTATAACCTAGAGCTTTGATACCAACTGTAACGACCCAAAACTTTCTACTAAATTTAAGGTCGCTACTGTATACGTACCATAAACATTGAATGCGGAAGACTTCATTTAAATTCCATAAAACATAACCTTTAACTTAAAACACAGCCATGGACTTACATGTTTCGAAAACATCTTTAAAACAACACAACAAAAGACCCGAAATAAAATAAATAAGCGTTTAAGTTTAAAACATCATATTCTAGCCTAAGTCTAAGAAAATAAATACCACTATCCTATGCATGTGCCATGATCTCGAATTGCGATGCTGTCGTCAGCTGTATAGGAATGCCTTGCCTTAACCTGAAAAATGTAGTAGCACATGGCTTGAGTATTTAAAGAAATACTCAGTAAGTGACCCCACTATTGGGGTTAAATGCAACAATCACATGCAATGAAATGATGGGACCTATCTTTCGTTTCGTTTCGTTTCGTTTTTCCTGCGGTGCTGTCCTAACGGATAATCGTTGACGTGTACCATATACCCTACGCATAGCCCATACGTGCGAGTATGGGCTCACCTGCTAGTTCGCACACCGCTGGGCCACTCTGGAAATACTCTGGGATACTCTGGAAGCCCTTTATGCCGGGACCTGTTAGAACTAGTAATCGTCACGGCAGTGCTATGCAAAGCATAACGATCGTTGTCCTGCCATTGGATGTACGCGTCCGTACCCTCGTGATGGGATAGGGGTATCCCCCCATATGCATTAACACACATAATGCAAGAGGTCCCCACTACTTCTACAATTTCATTATCCTTTAATACAACCCCGCTAGCATTAAGTACATATCATATCATTTTTCATATCGTTTCAGATATCATTCATCATTCATATCATATCGTTTCTCATTCTTCCGTTCTCAAATCATACATAATTCTAACGGGGTTATATTTCATGTCATTTATTGTAATTTCATGTCATTCATATCATGTTGTATACAAACAATTTAGGAGACCTAACATAACGTTCTATGCTTTTAACATAACATTTCATCATATACACATCATATCATGACATATTGCATCACAATGTATCATATCATAAATAAGTAATAACGTAAATACTTCATAGACATATCATTCTCTAACTTATCATAGCTTTAACGTTCTTATACCTATCACAGACATATCATTACGTGAACGTACCTTAGTTATATCATCACAAGAACTTAACCTAACGCTATCGTTCTATCAATCTATCACAAATTTATCCCTTTCTACCCGTAACTTAACCGTATTCTTCCATCAATCTCTCTTATCCATATCACTCCGGTATGTAACCTAACCTTAATGTTTCGTGAACGTATTTTACTCCTATCATTACCTTTCGTTTTGTGCATCCTTCTTGTATCCTATCTCAAACATATCCTTGAACACATCGTACAGTAACTATTATCATACAATTCACATATTATAACATATACATAACATATAGGAAGCATATCGATCCACAGACAATTCACACATATCAATATATATGACATGTGCAGAACCACAGGGCACAGGTCAACATAAAAGTATAACCAAGTCGATAGTAAGGTCACTTACCTAACTAGCTTAAGTCGTTGTCACAAATATATCTTTAATTCAAGTTCGATTTTGTCCTTTGAAATCCGAGTCAATCTATATGAGCCCATGACATTAGTTTCAGGTTTGAACTCTACAACATTATTCTCTAATTACATTGGTTCATTGTTAAAAGTCTGAAATGTATATATCTATTATTATATTTTTATTAAAAATCTTATTTTTCATACTGTTGTATAAGAAAGTAGATACACCTATTTCAATATTCTGGGCTTTACTGCTCTCTCTGTATTTACCCTATGTGTTTACCTTTCCCTCTATATTTAGTTTGTGGTTTTTAATTCCCTAATCTTCTTTTATTTTTTTTTATCTTATTCCTTTTAATTCTGTTCTCATGCATTCCAAATTTCTAGTGATTTCTGTTTCCAAATAGTACCGACAAAAATTTAATCTAATATTACTAACCTAACGTGATTGACTAGAATCGTATAAATGATTGACATTTAGTTTCTAACTCAATGCTAGATCATTTTAATAATTCCATGAAAATCTAACAATAATTGGTGGTGATTTCTAAAAAAAATAGGATAAAAGAAAATGAAGATTTAATATATAATCAGATCTATGGATAAAAGAAAATGAAGATTTAATATCAGATCAATCTTGACGTAAATCTCTCGTGAATCTCAATTGGGTAAAAGTCATTCTCATTTTGTTTAAGTAAATCTGACAATTATTGTTTTTGTTTTCAGTTACTGTTCATGAGTTGAGGAGAGATAATTGTGGGAAGGAGTTCAGGAGAGAAAAGTGAGGAAAGGTTTTTTTTTTTTAATAATTTATTTATTTATTTATTATTATTATTTTAACTATTTTTATAATTATTTTTATTTGTTTATTTCTTTATTTAATTTTGGGCTATTACATAGTCACTTCCCATATTCCACAATCCTGTTCTAAGGCCGGATAGCCGGAGAATAGTGGAGAAGACACTAGTGGTTAAAGACCTTGAGCTTCAATACTCATGAACATGTTAGTTATTTACTATAATTGATGTTCTAAGAGTGCTTAAGATTCAAATTGCTTCGGCATGTGTTATATTAACTCCATCATTTCGTTGGTTAGTGAACAGGTCGGGTAGGATTTTGAGCACGCGGATCGAACTCCAGTTCTTTGGTACTGTTTGAGTTATAGAGGGTAGACTGGGTCGTATGCGGTTTAGCGAGTAAAGTGGGGTCTCACAACACGTCCTCGTTGACTAGTTGACCCATCATTCCTGCAACGTTGTGATACATTTCAACTTTTTGCTAATATGCTTCTCTCTCGTCACCAGCAGCTGTGTATCCACAGTCGATTCTTCCAACGTTCAATTTTTCTAGATTTCGCTGAACGACGCATTTCAATCTATTTTTTTGGATTGCTTTTTATCTTCCAATCGTTAACTAGAAATGACTTGGTTTCTTCACGAAAAATAAAGATATCGAGATCAACCAATTCTATGTCATTTTTTTTTTCTAATTTTTAGGAAGATAGAGACCATAATAATTGAGTTCAAATTTTAGAAAAAAATTTATTTTCTTATCGAAATTATAAATCTCTCGAATCTAATTCTGAAACAAATCACTGCCGAGTTTCAACACGAAACTTGTAAGAATCCTTTCCTAGAACATCGTAGTCAAATCGAACGATCCTACAGCCAAAACTGACACTCATCAATCCTCTTACTAGGACTAGAGATAAATCTTTTGCCAAATTTTTCATTAAAGTGTTCGATTGGCTTCCTCCTTCCACAAAAACCCAAATTCTCCCTTCCTCTCTCTTCTTTGTTTTCTATACACCCCACCCTAGACCCCTCAAATTATAAGGTAGAAAAAAATTACCTTTTTGTCCCCGTGGATTTATATCTAAAATTTTAGTAATTCCATAAATATTGAATTTTTGTTCCAAGGTTCCCTAAGGCTTCTTAAGCATTTTTTTCCCTTCTGCACTTGAGATTCACCCTCATTGTCAATAATAAAATCCAAAAATTTCTAAATTTAAGGTATTCAAGTAAGAGTTATGTATCTGTTGCCGCTCGGGTGTTATCATTCAAATCCGTCAAGAATGAATGAAGCATAGGCAAGCATTTCATTTTTTCTAATTTCGTTTCTTGAAATTAAGTTCTAAACTTTTAGTAGGTTCATATTCGGGGAATTTCACCCAAGATTCATAGAAGAAGCTAGAGCTCATTACCATCTAAAGGTAGTATTTAGTTGAATATAAAGAAATGGTAAATTTCCTAAGTTTTAAATTCTGGACCGAATTTGCACTTTATTATTTCTTTTTGTGGCTAAAATAAACTTAAGAGAAAATACATATGTGTACCCGTAAGAAGTTACAAAATTTAGAAGAAATTAGATAGGCAATAGAAACCTCATCGTATTTCTAAAATAATGAATGTTGGCAAAAAGGGAGAAGGCACGCGTTAGATGACGTTGGCAGTAGTGAGTCTGAAGCTCAGTAGGACATGTGGCAAATGCTGAGCGGAGAGAATCGTTCAGCTACTAATTGTGACATGCATGTAGGTTAACCCGGTCCCTGAACCTGGATTTGATCAAAAGCTTGCGTGTGCAACTCGTTAACCTTCGACCCTAACAAAAAATACAACCTGAACTTGATCCAATGACTCAATGAGTAACCGAGATCTACATAAAACCTCCATGCGTAAAATTGCATGTGAAAAGCCTTTCCCGACGTGTGTAAGCGCATGTGAGTCTCATTTTGTTCGTTCAACCTCCGTTTGTCAGTTTTTTGTCTTGACTTCGATATTAACATAATTATGCTTGACTTAGGATCTACAAGAGAAATTCCATAAATTCTTGAGCTCCAAACACGTGGAATAGCTGGCTCAAGAAGGTAAACGTCATTCAAGTAAGTAACCACATAGACTTTAGGCAAGTAATACTTGTATCGATCGCTAGGACATGATAGCATGCGGGCATTCCTTAACTTAAGTGGTCAAAAATACATGTTAACGACCTCAGAAAAGTTTTTTTTTTTTTTTTTTATGAGTATGTATTGTATGTATGTCTTTTATGTATTATATGCATGATTAAAATACAAATTGAGCAATATGGATGAGTATGTTATGCATTATGGAAGAAATTACCAAAATGCCCCAATAATAAAATTTTGTATGAATGTCGTTTTCTATGCTTTCCATTGCGTAGGAAATTAGAATTGGTAAGAGCGATGTGTGTTTCGCAAGCACTAGAGAATCTTGATAAGATTATGATGCGATAGCGTGTGCAGAATCTTGATAAGGTCCATAGATTTCTAGTGGACTAAATATGATAAGAATCAAGAATGTCTGTCTCCTTAGCCACTTAAACATTTGGGTGGAAAACTGTATTATTTTTAATTTCATAATGTTTGGAATTGTCAAAGGGTCAAATTGACTTCGTCTTCCGTGGAGATTTAAGGGGATCGGGATTAAATCATGGCCACAAACGTCATTTATGGGGAGTATAAATACGAAGAAATTGTTATGTAAAAATCAAATTCGTGGATGAATAAAATTGAGATCTCAAATTTAGACGTTTCCTTAGAAATCGGAACATCATATTTGTCATTTCTAAGTTTCAAGCAATTCTTGTGGTAGAATTACATTCGAGCAACTCAATCAAGCCTTGATTAAGTTTGATTGCGGAGTGACTTGATAAAGAAGAAGGGTAAGGAGAAAAATAAGATTCCTACTGGCTCCAAACACAAGGTTCAAAAAGCAGACAAAGGAAAATGTTTCCATTGCAACAAAAACGGACACGGGAAGAGAAATTGCCTAAAATACCTTGTAGAGAAAAAAGCCGAAAAGACACAACAAGTTAAATATGATTTACTCGTTGTACAAATATATTTAGTAGAGTATGATAACTCAACTTGGACACTAGATTTAGGGGCCACTAATCATATTTGTTCTTTTTTTCCAAGAAACTAGCTCATGGAGAATGCTTGCGGACGGCAAGATAACACTCTGGGTTGGAATAAGAGAGGTTGTCTCAGCAAGATCAATAGGAAATTAAAAAAAAAAAATTGGAGATAGATTTATTATATTAGATAATGTACTTTTTGTTCCTGAAATGAAAAGAAATCTAATATCTATCTCATGTTTATTAGAACAATTGTATAAAGTATCTTCTGAAATCAATGGAGTGTTCATTTGCAAAAGCGGATTCATATTTGTTCTGCAAAACTAGAAAACAACTTATATATGTTAAAACCGAGGAAAACAAAAGCTATTTTAAATACGAGATGTTTAAAACAGCTGAAACTCAAAATAAACGACAAAAGATTTCTCCTAATACCTATCTTTGGCACTTAAGACTAGGCCACATTAATCTCAAGAGGATTGAGAGATTGGTTAAAAGAGGACTTCAAAATGAGTTAGAAGACAACTCTTTACCTCCATGCGAGTCTTGTCTTGAGGGTAAAATGACTAAATGATCGTTTTCCAAAAAAGGTTATAGAGCCAAAGAAACCTTAGAACTCGTGCATACAGATTTCAGTGGTCCAATGAATGTCAAAGCACGAAGAGGGTATGAATATTTCATCAGTTTTATTGATGATTCTTCAAGGTATGACTATCTTTAACTAATGCATCACAAGTCCGAAGCTCTTGAAAAATTCAGAGAGTATAAGACTGAGGTTGAGAATCTATTAGGTAAACTATTAAAACACTTCGATCAGATTGAGGTGGAGAGTATATGGACTTAAGATTTCAGGGCTATATGATAGAACATGGAATAACGTCTCAACTCTCAGCCCCTGGTATGTCTCAACAGAATGGTGTATATGAAAGGAGAAATAGAACTCTGTTAGACATGGTTCGGTCTCTGATGAGTTCCGCTCAATTACCTAATCCGTTTTAGGAATATGCAGTGGAGACTGCTACATACATTTTGAACATGGTTCCTTTTAAAAGTGTTTCGGAAACACCTTATGAGTTATGGAAAGGGCGTAAAGGTAGTTTACGTCACTTCAGGATTTAGGAATGCCCAGCACATGTGTTGTTGCAAAACCCTAAGAAATTAGAACCTAGTTCAAAATTATGTATATTCGTAGGATACCCCAAAGAGACGAAAGGTGGTTACTTTTATGACCCTTAAGAAAATAAAGTGTTTGCATCAACAAACGCTACATTCATAAAGGAAGACCACGTAAGAAATCATCAACCTCACAACAAACTAGTATTAAATGAACTTTCTAAAGAAGCTACTGATAAAACTACAAGAGTTGTTGATTAGGCTAGTCCTCCAACAAGAGTTGTTGATGGAGCTGACACTTCTGGTCAATCGCATCCTTCTCAAGAGTTGAGAATGCCTCGACATAGTGGGAGGGTTATTACTCAACCGGATCGTTACTCAAGTTTGGCAGAAACTCAAGTCATGATACCTGATGATGGCATTGAGGATCCATTGACCTATAAACAAGCAATGAATGATGAAGATAGAGATCAGTGGATCAAAGCCATGAATCTTGAAATGGAGTCAATGTACTTCAATTGAGTCTGGGAACTTGTAGATCAACCAGATGGGGTAAAACCTATTGGTTGAAAATGGATCTATAAGAGGAAACGAGACTAAATCGGTAAGGTATAGATCTTTAAAGCTCGACTTGTAGCAAAGGCTTATACCCAAAGAGAGGGGGTGGACTATGAAGAAACCTTCTCTTCTATTGCTATGCTTAAATGGATTAGAATACTCTGGTCCATTGTCACATTTTATGATTATGAAATTTGACAAATGGATGTTAAGACAGCCGTTCTAAACGGCAATCTTGAAGAGAGTATCTATATGGCTCAACTAGAGGGGTTCATTGAATCCGATCACGACCAAAGGGTTTGCAAGCTTAAAAGATCCATTTATGGGTTGAAGCAAGCATCTCGATCTTGGAATATAAAGTTTGATACTACGATCAAATCTTATGGCTTTAAACATAATGTTGACGAACCTTGTGTTTATAAAAGGATAGTCAGCTCTACAGTAACTTTTCTAGTGTTGTACGTTGACGATATGCTACTCATTGGGAATGATGTGGGATTTCTGACTGACATTAAGCATTGGCTAGCGACACAATTCCAAATGAAAGATTTCGGAGAGGCTCAATTTGTTTTTGGAATCCAAATTGTTCGGAATCGCAATAACAAAATACTAGCATTGTTTCAGGCATCGTACATCGACAAAATATTGATTCGATATAAGATGCAAGACTCCAAGAAAGGATTATTACCTTTCAGGCACGGATTTCATTTGTCGAAGGAATAAAGTCCTAAGACACCTCAAGAAGTTGAGGATATGAGACACATTCCCTATGCTTCAGTAGTCGATAGTTTGATGTATGTCATGCTATGTTCCCGACCTGACATATGCTATGCTGTGGGAGTTGTCCGCAGATATCAGTCCAATTCAGGACGTAATCATTAGATTGCCATTAAGAATATCCTCAAGTATCTTAGGAGAACGAGGGACTATATGCTAATGTACGGTGCTAATGATCTAATCTATGAAGAAAATCACTCTCACTTTATAATGTCGTTTATTGTTGAGACTGATTTTCTTTTCCTTCAATGACCTAGGTAACTCGATCTTAATCCTGAGCTAACCATGAACTCCTGTTTATTCAGAATTATCCTTAGATTTGCATGGGTGAGAGTGGCCTGAGTTCGTCGACTTAATAAGCCTCCCATTTCAAGGGTAAGACTGGGTGAATAGTCTAGGAGTGAGAGCAAGAAACCGCCGGAAGACTCACTAAAAGTTTGGGACTGAGAGTAAGAAACCGCCGAAAGACTTACTGAAAGTTTAGGACTAAGAGCGAAAGTCTCACTAAAGTTTTGGAGTGAGAGCAAGAAACTGCCGGAAAACTCATTGAAGTTTGAGAGTGAGAGCAAGAAACTGTCGAAAAACTCACTAAAGTTTGGGAGTGAGAGCGGAAGACTCATTGAAGTTTGGGAGGGAAGAGGGGGGAAGAGGAGAAGAGGGCCATGACCATACCTGTGACTCGTCTATCGTATCGCACCACGTGTCAACCTCTAATGCACAAAACCCTCTGGTTGAATTGTTCGATGTAGTTTTGACCCATCCGGACTTGATTTCGACCTCGTTTTAGGTACATTAGGTCATTTTAAGGGCGTATTTCACAATTTCAAGTTGGATTTATGATTTTTTTTAAATACTTACAAAAGGTGTTGAACAATCCAATAAGAACCAACCACCAATGATAACGTAGGACGCCAACGAGGAGCGAGGAGGTTACGTTAAAAATTAATTAAGGAATATGTCGGCTAAGGCCTACCAAGTAAGTGGCCCTACTTTCGTAGGTTATAGAAATTGTATTTTGTATGTTGGCACATGCCTGTGGTTTCGCACGTGTCATAAAAGTTTAAAATACTTCTCTCTATGAGGCATGAAAATAAGAGTCTATTTTCCTATGGTACTAATCTAACGGGTATCTTAGATGTGTACCATATACTCTACACATGGCCCAGTCGATTTGCACACCACTGGGTCTCTTTCCTTGTCGCATACCTTGCAACAGATGTTTTCATCCTCTACTCGTGCTCGCACTGTTCATATCCATGTTGAGCTTGCCACATCCAAGAAACGTGATCTTTCTATTGCAGATTATTTTTGAAAGATCAAAGGGTTGGCTACCCAGTTGACTATCGCCAGCTCTTCCTTGCGGGACGATGATGTGATCGCGTATCTCCTTGCTGATCTTGGCCCTGACTATGATCCATTCGTCACCTTGATGACTACCAAGAATGAAACCCTAACGCTTGATGATGTGTTTTCACATCTAATGACGTTTGATGCTCGCCAACTACAACACCAGTTGAACTTTAGTTAAATCCTCAATCTTCGGCCAATTATATTGATTGTGGTGGTCAGCAGAAGAACTGTGGGTGTAGGGATCATCTTCGTGGCCGTTCTCAAGGTGGCGCCCCCTCTCATCTTGCTGGTGATCGTTGTGACCCTTCTGCTAGTCCTTCCTGCCAGATCTGCAGCAAAGTGGGGCATACTGCCATTAGCTGCTGGCATAGGATGGATGAGTCCTATCAAGATGAACCTCCTTATGCTCCTTTTGCATCACTGGCGGCTACTTCCTCTTACAAGATTGATCCAAAATGGTACAATGACATAGGCGCTACTAATCATATCATTAGTGATCGGTCGTCTCGTTGTGCATGAACGCTATCATGGAGGTGAACAAGTTCAAGTTGGCAATGAAGCAGGTTTGCGTATTTTGCATACTGGTCATTCTTCAATTAATACTGTTGCTCGTCCTCTTGCATTGCGTAATATTTTGCATGTGCCTGAAATTTCCAAACATCTTCTTTCCGTTCATAAATGTTCTCGTGATAATGACGTATTCTTTGAATACCATCCTTGGCATTTTTCTATTAAGGATCGACAGTCAAGGAAAAGCCTTCTAGACAGGAGGTGTGAGTTTGATCTCTATCGTATTAAGCAATCTGATGTCGATGATCTCAAGCACACCTTAGTGAGTAGATCTACTACTCACGCCCAATGGGATGCACATATTGGACAACCTTCATCTCAAGTAGTAAAGTCCATTTGTGTCTCAATAATATTTTGTGTGCTAGTAAGACACCTTTGCCAGTTTGTAATGCGTGTCAGCTAGCAAAAAGTCATCAGTTACCATAGACTAGTTCTTTTCATAGGTCTTCGTCACCTTTGGAACTGATTTTTTCGGATGTTTAGGGTCCTGAACCTCCAGCTGTTGGGGGCTTTAAATATTATATAAACTTCATTGATGATTTCAATAAATTTTCGTGGATCTATTTGATGCATGATTGTACAGAAGCTCCTTATATACTTTTGCAGTTCCAAGCTCATGTTGAGCGCCTCCTAGATACTAAAATCAAGTGTGTTCAGTCTAATTGGGGTGGAGAATATCAGAAAATTCATAACACATTCTTTTGTTCCCTTGGAATTGCTCATCGTGTTTCGTGCCCTCACACGTAACAACAAAATGGGTCTGCTGAATGCAAGCATCGTCATATTGTTGAAACTAGACTAGCCCTTCTATCTCATGCTAATGTACCTATTAAATTTTGGGATGACATAGTGACTAGAATATGCATGAGATCCCTATAGTTTTCATCTTTAAATTATTTTATGACACAACCCTATACATCATTCACACATTACCGTAGGTAACATGCATGCATTGGCCTTCATACGTTCATCATCATTAACATCGATTGGGGTTGTGTCTTAGAAAAATCATCTTCATAATACATCGTGACATCTAATAAATCTACATCAACTTAATATGGAATATCATCATATTAAGTCATCGCATAATCAAGCAACTTATATCATCATGTTATGATGTATCATCATCATCATGTCATCTACCAAGTCATCGTCATGTCATCATCTCATATCATCATGTCATATCATCATCTCATATCATCATATATATCATCACATCATCATATAATAACATCACACCTTCATAGAATATCATTACATCATCATATAACAATATCTGCTAGCAATAGGTTTCGGCGGTTACACACTACTTCCCAAACTAGGTGTCCTCTAACAGAGCTTAAGTCAACAACTAAATGCGAAAACATTTATCAATGAAACAAGAAAATTCTCAATTTGCCCCATAACTATTTTCTCCACCCTACTCGTCACTCCCGTATCATAGCCTTGCCTAAAAATCATTTTTAAAAAAATGATGAGTATTAAAATACTCAATAACGAACTCCGCTATTGAGATCAGACACATAAACCATCACATGACAATCAAACAAAATTGTGGGATCTTAGTGGTTAATTACCCAAAACTCACCATGCGTAATTTTTACCAAATGAAAATCAACATCCATCCTAACTCCTTAAAATGATTATCAATGGTTGGTTACCCGAAACACATAGCATGTAACCCTAACCTTGATAACCATTTTCATAAATAACCTTGTAGAGTGACCATTAGTGGATGATTACCGAAAACACACAGTGTGTAACCCTAACCACAAGCTCCTTAATCATCAAAGGTAAAATGCATTTATTATGTCCCAAACTGTTTATTTTCATGAGAAACCATACATTTTGTTACATAACACTCCGCCATACAATAACAAACATATTCAACCCTTTTAGAAAAACAAAATAGTGAAGTTTCAATAGGAAGACCTCTTACTTGGAGAACTTCTTTTCTAATCGTCCCTATAGATAATGATCCAACTTCGACTTAGAACGAGCCTACATTGAAACACCCAAGTTTAACCAACCCAACTTGATGTGATACAATGACTCCTATTAATCATACGGTTTTATTGCTTACCTTCTTCCTATGTAGAGGTTGGGTCAAATCCAAACTATTCTGAAAAGAACACATTGTAACTTCGTTGGTTGGCGCATTTTAGTTAAATATTAATTTGACATTTCAAATTAAATTTATTTTCTCCTTTATATTTAATATATCTAATATATTAAATATCAATTTGAACTCTTCAAATTTTCTTCCAAATAAATTGAACATTTTAGCGTTACTATGAGCTAGCAAGGGGACCTTATGGACTTACAGATTATAAGCTTCAATGATATAAAATTAATTAATTAAACACTTTAATTAATCAATTTCTATTCATTAACTATAGGTCACTCCACTATAGACCTAGAGTTACACTCTTATGCACTGCAGGAAAAGTTATGTCCATTGATATAACCATTACAAGCAAGTCGGTCCTTCATGAGTTGTTCATAATCACAGCTGGGTCAAAAGTCCGTTTTACCCCTGTAATTCCATCTTTCACCTTAAGTACCACTGATTCTCTAATGAATAATTTGTTAATGATCCAATCATAAATCAAGTCCCTCTCAGGCCAATGAGAGGGTAGGGGTCCCATTGTTCAAGTCCCGAAATAAGTACTTAAGAGAACAACTCATCTACTTTCCTTATATGGAAAGAAGTGAATTCCATCTCATGATATTATGTTCCCAACTCCGTATTTGTTGAAGTCCCCAAAATGGTAGGCATATTGAATCGGCTAAAAGAGTCATTCTCACCCATGTAAATTAAAGAACAATCTCTCACAGGAGGAGTTCATAACTCACTCAAGATTAAGATCGAGTCGCACATGACCATCGTGTGAAATAGTAATCGTCTCAATTAATGGATTTATAAAGGAGATTAAATATTTTTTGGTCCATTATTATACAAACTCATTGTATAGGATACCCCCACTTACATGTCTCCACATGAACGATCATTTGTAACGATTACAAAGTGGGCCGTATCAATAGTGTTATCAAGATAAGGCACCCAACCTTATCCATATACTATGGATTCTTTAGGTTATTACTTGAACACGATCCTCTTATATGTCACCACATACAATTCAAGATTACATTAATAACCTTGGATTTTCATACAATAGATAACAATTAAATTACAAATAAAATAATAAAAATTATTCTTAAAAACTAAATAATTAATTACGAGGCTTTAGGGCATAAATACCAACAGAGCTGAGCCAAAGTCGGTCAGTCGAGCAATTGAGCAAGTCAAGAGGAGGCACGCCCATGCACATTCAAGGGGGCTAGAGGCACAGACAGGTTCTCGAGTGGGTCGGGTTATGTTGCTCACGTCATTCTTGCGTTTGTGGGCTTTTAGTGGGCCGCGTGCGTTCATGGGTTGCATGTGGGCTTCTTGTCGTGTGCATAGAGTGGCTGCAGATGGGTACACCTCGAGTCTAGGTCTGACCTGATTTTGACCCATAGATCCTTTCTTCCTTACTTGACTCCCTCGATCCTCCGTCTGTTTTTTTTCCTCTTCCTGACGCCCTTAAACTCCTCTCTCTAACGTTTCTCCACCTAAGATCTGGCCAACGTGACTCTCTGCCTACCTACCTTCCACACCGACGATGCTTGAATCCCTCAAATGCACCTACAATAATGATTTTTTTAATCATCATGAATCTCTCCATAAAACACCCACCTTACATGCACCGAAAATGTAGCGTAATCTACGTAAAACACGGTCAGGCTTACAATTTTTGTGCTTGGAGATCATTGGTCATTTCTCACGCTGCATATCTTGTACTTCGTTGAGTGCTAAATCGAGCCCTTTAGTCTCACTTGCTGCCGCTGTCTCTTCTGTGCATTAAATGCTCTCAAATGGCAGGGGTGCTTGGGTGATAGAAGTGTTGTGTGACAGAGTTTTTGTAGAGACATGGGTGGTTTCATTTTGTGAGATGTTCGCCACCTCACTGGAAATCTCGCAATTTCTAGCAAACTACTATATTTCTTTTTTGTGCCATTGCAAGTACCTATTTACCATGATAGGTTTATTTGTAATATAATATTTTTAAAAATAATTATCTTATTTGAATCCTATATACTAATATACATTCCAAGGTTGCAAATGCCACAAAAACTTCAATCTTGTGATTTAGATCATAGTACTTCACAAGCATGGCATAATTTGAATTATGTCCTCATCATGAACTAGATCAAAATCTTTGTAATGACCATAAATTTAAAAAAAAAAAATTGTGCAATCGCATGACACCACGTACACAGTGGCCCTTGCAATTGTCATATATGCTTTATATTTTATGATGTAATGAGTATATTATATGATAATGATGTATGATATATGATGACTTGATTGTGTTATATGATGATGCTATATGATGTGATATGATGCTCTACAATGTTTTTACATCATGATGTTTTATGATGATGATGATGCATGACAACATAACGATGTAAGACGTAAGATTATGAGATTACTTAATATGACATTATTAAATATTAAGACGAGACGCATGTTTTATATTCAATGATGCATTATGACGATTATTTTTCTAATGCATAACCCTAGTTAATGTTAATGATGATGAACATAAGAAGACCAATACATGCATTAGGGTAATATGTGAATGGAATATAGGGTTGTGTCATATAGATGTAATAAAGATGAAAAACTATAGGGACTTCATGCATTTTGTGTATACATATACATCGAGCTACTTTCCTTTTTATAATGATGAGTGCAGACGCGTACACTATGATAATGATGATGCTCATGCCTTGCATGACACTCAAAGGTCTGCTGACCTTCAGATGTCGCTACGTACAACTAGCTCGACGCTCGTACGTGTTGGTCCAAAGGGTGCGAATCTCCTAGGGATCAACGCTCATACGTGTTTGTCATTTGTAGTAAAATACTACACATCTAATTTTGTCCGAACTGGAGGTTACCCCTGTGATTGTTTTAATGATAGGTCCCTGAATTATGAGTTGCATGTGTTTACATTACCAGACCCCAATAGTGGGGTAATGTACCGAGTATTTCTTAAAATACTCATGCCATGTCCTACTTCTATTTTCAGGTAAAGGCAAGGCACCCCAGTACGGCTGGCGACAAAATTGCAAGTAGAGACCATGACACGTGCACAAGATAGTAGTATTTTATTTTCTTAGACATAGGTTAGTATAGGGTGTGTAATAGCCGAAAAATAAATAAACAAATAAACAAATAAAAAAAATTATAAAAGAGTTAAAATAATAATTAATTAATTAATTAATTTTTTTAAAAAAAAAAACAACAACCTTTCCCCACTTCTCTCCACTAACCTCTCCCTTCCCACAATTGTCTCTCTTCAACCCATTCTTACCGAGAAAGTAACAGTTCAAAAGAAAAACAATAATGGTATTTAGGAAAAGAAAAGAAATGAGAGACCTTTACCCAGTTGAGATTCACCATAGATTTAGGTGATGATAGATTTGATCATCCTCATTTTCTTTTAACAGTTTTTTTTAGAAATCACAACCAATTATAGTTAGATCTTCATTGAATTATTACAATGATCTAGCTTTGAGTTAGAAACTAAATGTCAATCATTTATACGATTCTAGTCAATCACATCAGATAAAAAAAAGATTAGGGAATTATTACAATGATCTTCATTGAATTAGAAACTAGAAATTTGGAATGCATGAGAACACAATTAAAAAGAAACCGATAAAAAAAAAAGGAAGATTAGGTAATTAAAAACCACAAACTAAACATAGAGGGAAAGGTAAAAATAAAAAGAGTAGTAAAGCCCAGAATAACTTGAAATAGGTGTATCTACTCTCTAATACAACGGTATGAAAACTAAGATTTTTAATAAAAATATAATTATAGATATATAACATTTCAGATTTTTAACACTGGACCGATGTAAATTAGAGAAATAATGTTGTAGAGTTCAAACCTAAAACTAATGTCATGGGCTCATATAGGTTGACTCGGATTTCAAAGGACGAAATCAAACTTTAATTAAAGAAACATTCATGACAACGACTTAAGCTAGCCAGGTAAGTGACCTTACTATCGGCATGGTTATATTTTGATATTGACACGTGCCCTGTGGTTCTGCACGTGTCATATATATTGATATGTGTAAATTGTCTGTGGATCGATATGTTTCCTATATGTTATAATATGTGAATTGTATGATAATAGTTACTGTACGATGTGTTCAAGGATATGTTTGAGATAGGATACAAGAAGGATGCACAAAACGAAATGTAACAATAGGAGTAAAATACGTTCACGAAACGTTAAGGTTAGGTTACACACCGGAGTGATATGGATAAGACAAATTGATGGAAGAATATGGTTAGGTTACGGGCAGAAAGGGATAGGTTTGTGATAGATTGATAGAACGATAGCGTTAGGTTAAGTTCTTGTGATGATATGACTAAGGTACGTTCACGTAATGATATGTCTGTGATAGGTATAAGAATGTTAAGGCTATGATAAGTTGGAGAATGGTATGACTATGAAGTGTTTACGTTATTACTTGTTTATGATATAATACATTGTGATGCAATATGTCATGGTATGATGTGTATATGATGAAATGTTATGTTAAAAGCATAGAACGTTATGTTAGGTCTCTTAAATTGTGTGTGTATACAGCATGATATGAATGACATGAAATCACGATAAATGACATGAAATATAACCCCGTTAGAATTATGTATGATTTGAGAACGGAAGAATGAGAAACAATATGATATGAATGATGAAAGATATCTGAAACGATATGAAAAATGATATGATATGTACTTAATGTTAGCTGGGTTGTATTAAAGGATAATGAAATTGTAGAAGTAGTGGGGACCTCATGCATTATGTGTGTTCATGCATATGGAGGGATACCCCTATCCCATCACGAGGGTACGGATGTGTACATCCAATGGCAGGACAACGATCGTTATGCTTTCCATAGCGCTGCCTTGACGGTTACTAATTCTAACGGCTCCCGACATAAGGGGCTTCTAGAGTATGCCCACCGGATAAGGAAAGTGGCCCAACGGTGTGCGAACTAGCTGGTGAGCCCATACTCGCACGTAAGGGCTGTGTGTAGAGTATATGGTATACGTCCACGATTACCCGTTAGAACAGCACCGTAGGGAAAACGAAACGAAACGAAAGATAGGTCCCATCATTTCATTGCATGTGATTTTTGCATTTATCCCTTACTGAGTATTTCTTTATGTTGGGTTTTATGTCCTAAAACTCATAGTTTGTAAACAAAAACATATTCTATTTTCAATAAAGTTATTATTGTTGTTTATTCAGTAAAGATTGTTATTGAATAAAGTAAACTTTACCATCATTAATCTAATTCCAATAAACTAAGAACACTCTGGCTATAGTATGATTACTTGAACTATATGTAGAGACATAAGAGTGAATCAAGTTCAAGTATATAGTCAAAATGATCTATAGTATAAGAATAAGGCTGAGTACCTTATTCTGGGGACATTATGGATGCGGCCCACTTTTGTATATGATATAAACAATGTGATCACTAAATTGTACATGTGGAGACATGTGAGTGGGGGCGTCTTATGCAATGAGTATTGCATAAGATCGGACCATGAAGAAAACCACTCTCACTTTATAATGTCGTTTACTGTTGAGAGTGATTTTCTTTTCATTCGATGACCTAGGTAACTCGATCTTAATCCTGAGCTAACCATGAACTCCTGCTTATTCGAAATTATCCTTAGATTTGCATGGGTGAGGGTGACTCGAGTTTGCAGACTCAATAGGCCTTCAATTTTAGGGGTAAGATTGGGTTAATAGTTGGGGACGTGGGGTGCAAGATGGAATTCGCTCCTACCCACTTTTAGGGATAGAAGAGAGGTAGTTCCCTTAAGTACTGACTCCAGGTCTTGAACAAAGGGGCCCCACCCTTTCATTGGTCTGAGAGAGATTCGGTTTACTAGTTCGACCACAAACCAATTGTTCATTAGAGGACCAGTGAGACATAAGAAACAAGAAGTAACTTCAGCGGTAAAACGGTAAATTGACCCAGCTCTAGTTACGAACAACCTGTGAAGGATCGACTTACTAATCATGGTTATATCAAATGGACAGAAATATATCTGTAGTGAGGGGAGTGCAACTACTAGGCTATAGTGGAGTGTCCTAGTAGTTACCGAATGTTGGTTAACAAAGTTAATGAGTTTAACCAGTTAATCTTGGATCGTTGGAGCCCATGATCTATATGTTCATTAGGTCCCTCTGCTAGCTCATATCGGACTAAACCATAGAACAGTGTGACGAGTGAGTTCAAAGTGTTCGAATTCAAATTACGGAATATGCGCAACATATATACGATATATTTAACCGCATTTTTGTTTTATTTACGAATTAGACAAAAAGAGAGAATCTAAGAGGTTTAAATAAGATTTAAATCTCAATCAAATATGTGTCGAAATTGATTGGGATTGTTATTTGAATTAATATTAAATATTATTAAATAGTTTAATTAATCATTTAATATTATTTTAATTTGAAATTAATTATTCAAAATTTGGTTTAACCAAACTTGCATCCTTGCCAAATAAACTCCACAAATTTTAGTGGAATTTTGAGTGGCAAAATTTGGTGAACTCAAACTTGCAAGCGTGCCACATAATCCCAAACATTTGAGTGGAATTTTGAGTGTCAACATTTGGTGATCTCAAATTTGCATGAACATGCAAACATAACTCTATAAATAGAGTGATTATGGTACCTGTAATTTTTTCCTTGGTGAAAAACCTTAAGAAAAACCTCTCACAAACACTCTCTTCATATATACAAAATCCCTCCCAAGTTTAGTCACTCACCGGATTCCACAATCCCATTCTAAGGCCGGAGGATAGTGGAGAAGACACTAGTGGTGGTTTGAAACTGGTTCGTGAGGAAAAAGGAATTTGAACTACAAAAGGTTAGTATTCAAACTCATTAAGTTTTAATACTTATGAACATGATAGTTATTTACTATAATTGATGTTCTAAAACTGCCTAAGATCCAAATTGCTTCTGCATGTGTTATATTAACACCATCACTTTAAATACTCAAGCTATGTGCTACTACATTTTTCAAGTTAAGGTAAGGCATTCATGTACGGTTGACGACGACATCGCAACTCAAGATCATGGCACATGCATAGGATAGTGATATTTATTTTCTTAGACTTCGGCTAGAATAGGATGTTTTAAACTTAAACGCTTATTTATTTTATTTCGGGTCTTTTGTTGTGTCGTTTTAAAGATGTTTTCGAAACATGTAAGTCCATGGCTGTGTTTTAAGTTAAAGGTTATGTTTTATGGAATTTAAATGAAGTCTTCTGCATTCAATGTTTATGGTACGTATACAGTAGCGACCTTAAATTAAGTAGAAAATTTTGGGTCGTTACAGTGTGTTTTACTTTTGATGTTTTAATTATTTTTTTATTTATTATTTCCTTATGTCGTCTTAAAGATGCTTTCAAAGGCCTAAATTTATGGGAGTATTTTAAATTTATATTTTAAGATAAAGTTTTAAATGTTTAGTTCGGTATAAGAGAATTTAGGTTGCTAGAAATCTAGGATCGTTACAATCTTTCATCCAACAAAAGTAAAAGGGTGGTCAGATTCTAGATTATATTACCCGACAAAGAGGTTAATTAAATATTGAATTTCTTATGTTTTTTGTATGGTTACTTTTGCCTTAATCATTATCAACAAAAAGATCATTATAGGGTAGTTTTTGCTAAATTCAAACACTCATCCAAATATAACATATTTTAACTTGGATGTAACAACTTTTTCTATATGTATAATGCACCCTATTGAAATGTATGATATACATTTAGATAAATAAGATTAGAAAAGTAAAGAGGTTTAGATTGTATAACTAGTGAATCTTTACTGTACACTCAATTGATTTGGCTATATATTATGAAAAAAAAAAACAAAACAAAATAGATGTGTGAACAAAGAAAAAGTTTCCCACTTAAACTAAATAAAAATGAAGCCAAAAATGAATTCTCAAAACATATTTTGTGTGGTTGTATTGCTTGCTTTTAAATCAAACATGATTATTAGCTCATGTTTTGCACAATCCGACTCAAAGATATAACATCCATTCTCTCCATGGGAAGTTGCGATTTGGAATCATATGAAGGATTCAACTCTCTTGGCTCACTGCAAGTCTAAAGATAACTATTTAGGCGAACATGAAATTGGCCTTCGAGAGAAATACTCTTGGACCTTCAAAGAAAATTTTTGGCAATCAACACGGTTTTGGTGCAATTTTTTTGGCAGTAGAAGACAATGACATTTCCTTACGTCCTGGTTCTAAGGAACCATATCTATTAGAGTACCCTTAGAAATGATGTTGAGTTTCATTGGGTTGATTTCAACACAATGGTTGATCTAGACACAAGAAAACCCTTATTACTTCTCTATTTTAAGATTGGAGGTTAATCCTTTTAAATTGTTGAGCTAAAAAATGTATATTGATGATAATAAAAATAAAACATCATATAGTTATATATATATATTTTCTAAAAAGATACAAGTTGTAAGGACCGGGCTGACTCAATGTCTTCATAAAAGATGGAAAAATTTTAAAACATAATATATATTATATCAAAAAAAAAGTTCATACATAAGTTTTTAAAACACAACCGAACAGTTAAGACACAAAATATGGAATGGACACAAAACATTTTAAAATAGAAATGTTGAGGACGACGGGTGAACTTGTCTATAACACCTACTCCAGAGTTCGCTCCAAAGACTCAATAAGTAGTCTATTTGTAGGCTCTTAATTGTGTACTTGATATGCTAGAGTATCACACTCTTTCTTTTCTTTTTCTTGTTCTTGTGGTAAGTATTTTACTCTTTAGTTCTTATCCTTGACTTGTGGGTTCATATCACGATCTATCCTAAGGACCTTGGTCCTTGGATCCTTAAACTTTAGTTCTAATCTAAGGGCCTTACTACTATAGTTCTTAGTTCTTGGTCTTAGAACTTGGATCATGATCCATGTTTTAGTCATTGATCTTTGTCTTGTTCTCGGTACTTTCTAGGTTCTTGTTCTGTTCTTTGTTCTGTTAAAGATATTTAGTACTAAATTATAGTTTACCATATACATCATATTTGATATTTTATTATAGGCAAATATCTAAATATTTGCCGTCTTACCATAGGTATCTTTCAATATATTGTTCTTTCTATTTATTACTATTTCCATATCTTTGTAATTTATTTGATCATAAATAGAGAACTTTCACACACCATTTAAGTGTGGTGGTTTAGCAAACATTCTCAGGTTCGTTCTCCAAGACATTCCCCATAAGATTTATAGTACTAGTCATAAACCTGACAACCTTTGTCCAAGGTTTCATGCGTTCCAAGGGACAGAGTTTCATAATATTTGGAGGTTATGTAGTTCATGAACCGAAGGTAAATTATCTTAGGGGTATTATAGTCATTTGACATCATTTCTTGGTGTACCTACTTAACCTTATCCAATGACCACCAAATTTCAAATATAGTCTTAACATACCATATGCATTTGAGTTAACATGCAGCAGTTCATGCAATATTAACAAACATGCTCAATGGGAAGATAACGTCCATCTTCATTGGGAGCACATATTACACACGTTTTCCTTCCTACCTTATCATCATACATATAGTATCACATTCTCACTCTAAAATGATTTTAGAGTCAATCATATCTAGATCCCATTGATTTTCTTAATTAATTTATTTGCATGGCTTACATGCTAATATGGTAGGTCGGGCTAGCTAGGTTTATCAATTTTACAGCATGCATGCTTAATCTAAGCATTTTCTACACTTACTACTCGTGGGAATCCAAATGGTTACTTTCTTGGTTAATGCGTATTTTCCCGATCTCGAGTCTCTCATGGGAGAGGGTTCCAAAAATTATGAAATTTCCTTGATGGGTCCTAATTCACTAATAATAAGGTCAGTATTGGAATTGGGATGAAAAAATAGGCAAACAGGCGAAAAACGGGTAAGAATAGGGGACTCCATGTGCTTGCACGCACAGGCAAGCTCCCCTACGCGCTGGCACGCGCCCCCCACACGCAATGCACACACGCGGTAAGCTTGGGCATCGCGCGAGCAGTGGCACACATCGAACCCCAACGACACAAACTTACCCTTCAAATTTTTTGGGCGACACACATGGCGCACAGGGAGTGGCAAGATCGTCAGGTTGTACTGTGGTCGCCAGATCGGTCATGGGTCAGTTTGGTGGTTCCAGATGCTGTTCGATTCACGTGAGCATTTTGATTTCGATTTGACCCGAATCCGAGCGTGTTGACGCGTGTCAATAGGTAGGCTCAATGCATTTCTCCAGTGAAATGCTTCCACGTATTACTCACCAGTTCCACCGCACTCCTTTGTACATTAGGCGACGTGTGGCAGCAATTTTCTCTCTCATCCGTTTTTTCAATTTTCCAGATTTCATCAGTTTCATGTGTTCAAACCATTTGCTTCAGATTTTTGTAACTTTTGGCACATAACTTGGATTTACTTGGTTTCTTCACCAAAGTCATAGATTTTTTTATTCAACTACATTGACCTATTTTTCTTTTATTTTTTTTTCTTGAATATAGAATGAATTAAATTCATTCAAAGATACCTCTATTCTTGACCCGTTCACCCGAACTCCGATCAAGCTCCAATTTTTGTTCGAGATTCCTTCAAGAAATCTGTGTGAATCTTCTTTTAATTATACACCTCAAAACTCCAGATCCATCATTCAAGAAACTCCTTAGATCTAGGAAAAATGGAAACCAAAAGGTCATAGTCTTACTTTTTCCGTTCTCGGATTTTCTAGCCGAAATGGGCGAATCCACCCCCCAAACTCTTCTTCTAGCACCAAGAGGAGTCTTGATTCAAAGTTTCTTGCCTTTGATTCAATCTCCAACAGCGGATTTGAAGCAGCCGATTTCTCTGTTCTTCTTTTCTTTCAAAATCCCAACTTCTTCTTATTCCTTCTTCTTTTCTTCCCCTTTCTTGTGATGACTCAACTATCCAGACTCCTCACGTAGGAGTAGGGGCAAAATGACCTTGTTCCTATGTTGATCTTGTCTGTTTTTTTAATCTTACAACTATCTCGAGCATAGTTTCCTTCTTCATCGACTCTAGCCTTGGTCTCTTTAGCCTACAATAAAAAAATCACGACCTAATTATCATGAATATATTTGGATCTTAAGTAGGAAAACAAAGGTCATTGATACCTCCTAAGTTCAAGTGTTACAAAAAGTAACATAGTTTTTTAATACAAAAATGAAAAGCCACGTATCAACTACTAAATGAAATCAATGCATACCACTATCCTATCTTGACTTCTATGGCCATCTAACATTCATCATCATCCGTGCAGAGGCACTTTCTCTATAATGACCCTAGATTTATACGAACCTAAAGTGGCTAATGTCAAAAGATCCATTCTCTACAATAACAAACATAAACCACAAATTCAAGATATAGTAAATCATTATAAATTGGAGGGGCACTTTCAAATGATTATAATGTCAAAAGAACCTAAAGTGCAAGGGCACTTTCTCTCCAATAACAAACATAAACCACAAATCCCCACTAGGCCAATCATTATAAATTCAAAAGATCCATTCACAAATTGCTATTAACTTCTCCGGCTATAGTTTTGGACTTCATGACGGAGTTATAAGAAGCATGTAATCCAATCAAGATATGGTAAATCAACAGAATCCTAGTCCAGATTCCAAACTTTTCAAATGAAGCTTGGTTGATAGAGCCAAGAAGGAAAAGGTTGATGGCAATCGACAGTGAAGGCAGCCATGGGACGAGCGGCACGCCCCACACGCGAGGCTTTTTGGCCTGTGGGACATCGAGTTATAGGGCTAGAGTTGAGAGAAACCATATGGAATTGGACACCACCAAGCCGATTCAGCCGTCGCTTGAGCCCCAGTATACGGCGGTTGCTATTGAAGATCCCAGGATTAGAACCAGGCAGATTATGAGCTTGTTTCGGTCGGATGGTGTCGTTTCACCGCGGACGTAGTAGCGTCGAACAATCAGGCCGATGGCTACCAGCATGAAGATGAAGAGGGTGGAGATAGAGAGGAGGTTCGAGAGGATTCCCAAGCTTGTAAAGAAGGCGATTATTGCTATTGCAACGAGCATTGTGGCTGTTGCATTCACTAGAGTGCCGGTTCTTTCATGCACTTTGGCGAACCATGGTGAGATCATGTGGGTTCTGGCAATGTGCGTGAGATAGCGTGCCTATCCAACAGAATTAACCAACAAGACGGTGGTCATGCCTTTAATAGCACCAGCAGCCACAATGTACTTAGCCCAAATACATCCAACAGCCTCAAAAGCCATTGAAAATGGCGCGTCCTCATCAATTTGTTGGTACGCTACATCAAGCACAAAGTAACTGCAAGAATGCAATAGGCTAATGTGGTGATCACCATTGACCCAACAAGACCAATAGGTATATCTTTAGCAGGGTTCTTAGTTTCCTCAGCCATTGTCAAAATGGTGTTGAATCCAACATATGCAAAGAACAAAACGGCAGAGGCTACAAAGATGCCACGAGAGCCATAGGGGGCAAAGGGAGTGAAGTTTTTTGGGTTGGCCTGGGTGAGGCAGGCAATGACAATGAAGAGGATGATGGCAACATTGAAAATGGAAGCAATGTAGCAACATTGAAAATGGAAGCAATGTAGTTGAAGCGGGAGGAGTCTTTGGTGCTGGCTACAGCCAAGGTGCAAATGACGATGATCACAATGATGGCGATGGGGTCGAGCTGGTTGTAGGAGGCGGGAAAAGACGAGACGTGAATGCAAAAATCGTTCGAGTGGTGATTACACAACAGCGCTGCCAATTATATATTCGAGGAGGATGTTGCCCGCTGCGATGAATGCCATGAAGTCTCCTAGCTCTACCCTTAAGTAGGCGAATGATCCACCTGAACAAATAATTACAATGGGATAGTGTAGTTAGTAATTTAGAAAAAACCAAAAAGAATCTAAAATAATGTTTAATTTGGATTATCGTTGAAGTATGGTTGAATTTAAAATATTTTTGCCCTTTATATTTATAGATATTTTATACTTCTTGAATTCAAAATCTAGAGACAAGAGCACATGTTATAGAATTTTTTTTTTTTTTTTTTAAATATTCAAAATACTCTTCAACTTTCAAAAGTAACATTAATATTCTTAATTTTTTTTTAAAAAAGTTATAAATTATCATTAGCACTCTTACCATTAAAAAGGGTGATGATCTATAAAAAATAGATAAACGGTCTTCATTCCTCTATTGAGTTTAAAAATATTTTTGAATTTTTTTTATAAAAGTTAAGGTATAATTCTTTTCAAAAGTTTATGAATATCTAATAAAATTAAAAGATATTTTTTTTTATATAGTCCAGAGGTAGAAAAGAATTAGTAAACCTTAATTCATTAATTTAAAAGAATAAAATAATTAATAGAAAATTAATATATCATAGAAAAATACAAGAAAAAATGTATAAAATTTTAAAACAGAAACGAAATAGAAATTAATTTAAAAAATCAATAATAAAATATATAATGTTTTGACGACAAATAGAGACCAAATAGAAAAAAGCACGTACCAACTGCTGGGACTCCACGACAAATTCAGTGTAACAAAAGATGGAAAGCATGGCGGAGACACCGGAGACGACATAAGACAAGACGATAGCTGGGCCAGCGTGTTTCTTAGTCTCAAGACCGGTGAGGACGAATATTCCGGAGCCGATGATAGCGCCGATACCGAACCACATAAGGTCCCACCATGTGAGGCTCTTCTTCATCTCGTGCTGGCTGCGAGCCTTCATCTCGACGAGCTCAATGTGCCCCCCAGACCTGGCCGTGAGCCGATCTAAGAGCCGGGACGGCGTCGCCTTCAACGCTTTAGTGTAATTTCCCCAACTCTTAAATGACTCCTCTGGTAGAAAACCTTGCTTCGAAAAACCACAAGATCTTCTTCTGATCCCTTCTCATCACCGGCGTCACCGTTTGGTTGACCCATTATGAATTCACACTGAAACAGTCAACTAAAAAAGAAACTAATCGAGAGAATCAAGTAACTTAAGACAAGGCGGGAGAATAAGAAAAGAAAAGGGGGTTTATAAAGGAAGTAGAGACGACTAGTGACAGCCGGTAGACACAGTGGTTTCAGAGTCTGGAATATGAGAGGAAACTAATATGTGGAGGTTGATTTGGCAGTCACATTTGTGGTATCAAGCTGTGGTTTCTAAATTTAATCATCTCAACCGCTAAAAGGGCTTATACGACACTTCTGAACTCCAAATCGTTCTCATCCTTCGCCTTTCAAATCGTTTTGTAAATTTAGTGTCGTCCCATCAGAATGGTAATTATAGTCCAATTAAAGCTGAATTTTAAAACTATTCTCCTAAAACTAGATTTGGTTAAATGAACGGATTGTTAACTTAAACAATACAGTTTTATTCTGGGTATAATTATATATAAAAATATTTATTTAACTTCATAATTATTTTACTCAGTTTTATTCTGGGTATAATTATAATAAAAATATTTATTTAACTTCATAATTATTTTACTCAGTAATTTAAGTATTATAATTAGTTTGTACTTTAATAAAACTCTACAAAACAGTCTCTAATCTAACGTCAAGATTAATGGTGAGGATTTTATAATATTCTAATATTCTAATACTCTGCTTGCATCGGGTCTAACACATGGACCACTGTACAATATAGAGAATTGAACTTGAAATTGTTGTCATGGGTAGATATAGGTTGGCTTGGATACAAAGGACAAAATCGAAATTTTATTAAGGATAAATTGGTGACACCAGTCTAAACCTAATCAGGCAAGTGACTTTACTATCCGTATGGTTAGAAACTGATGTTGTATGATGACACATGCCCCATAATTCTGCACGTGTCATATGCTTGATATGTGTGAAATGTTATAAAATGATGTGATGCATTTATGAGAGTTTGAATCGGACTAAACCTAACCTATAGTGATCGTGTTGTTGATAATGACTAATGCAAAAGTAAACACTACAAACAAATAATAATTCATTCTTTAATCAACCTCTTTGGCAGTTGACATAATCTAGAATCTGAACACTCTTATACTTTTGTAAGATGAAAGGCTTCGATCTAGTTTAGGTTGAGGACATAATTCAAATTATGCAATGGCTTCTTAAGTACTATGATCTAAATCAAAATATTGTAGTTTTTATAAGATTTTCAACCTTCGAACATATGAGAGAAAACAATAGAATTGTTTTTAATCATATTATATTACAAATAAAGGAAAACAAACCAATCACGACAATTATATTTTCTGTCCATCCCGCCATATTCTATGATCTTCTCTATCCTCGCCTTCTTTAAAAGAGAGACTTTTTAAGTTTTATTGTCAAATCTCATGATCCAAAGATGAAGAAAACTTTCTATATCTCATTCCAAGTTCCAATGGATTTTTTTGAAGTTCTAATGTGTTAAATGTGTTGATTTTATTTGTTTGATTTATGTAGTATTGGATTAGTTTTTGTGTTAATTAGATTAATTTATCTGTCATTTCGATTATTTTGTGTGTTAATTAGAAAAATATCCAAGAATTCATTCACGGTTGGTACCACATTCAAGGTCTTCTCATACTCTTTGGTATCAATGCCGCTAGCCAATATGGTCCAACCTCCTTGTTGGATCAATTTCATGACTTTTATCATTGAGACCACCTTAGGGGCAATTCCAGTGCAGCTGCTCTTGAATTTAAAGTTAGATCCAGAGGGTGGTGATACCACTTCCCTTTGATGACAATCTATGGTAGTGTGGTTCTCAACCAACTAATTCATTCCTAGTATTATGTCGAAATTTGTCATGCTAACAACTATCGGGTCTACGTCTAAGGTCTATCTTGCAACTATTACTTGTCAACATTTTACTCTACTCTTATCAACTAGGTCTTCCCCACTTGGGTACTGATAGTCAATACATGCAATAAGGGTTCTAATCCTGCTGCTTGACTGACAAACCGTACAAATATAAACGAATGTATAAAGCCTGAATCAAATAAAGTTAAAGTATAGTGTCCTAGGATAGATAAAGTACCTATCACCACTATGTCAGATTTCTTGATTTCTCTATTGGTCGAAGCAGATTCTCTTGCCTGAGAGCAAGTCTACATGAGTTTCTCTATACCACCTAAGTCCCTTGGCGGATTAACCAAGTTTTCCATTCTCCTTCTAATGAAATTCTTAGGAAGATTGCCTTCCTGGCCACACCTAGAACAAGCTTTGGATTTGACCATACACCTACCTCAATACTGCTGTCCACATGCATGGCATTGTGGTTTCTCATTTCCTCTTGCCCTCTCTTGATCCGTGCAATTTCTATTGTTTGTTGTTGTGTACATGCCAGTGGTAGACCATTTAGCTCTCTCAATAAATACCATCGTTTCTGTCCTATAGTAACTACTAACTCTCAACGTTCCTCAACTTGAGGCTCCTCCATAGCCTTAGCTACCCTTAGGGCGACAACATAAGTGGTTGGATCTAGGACCTCCACAGTACGACCAATCTTTGCGTCCAAGCCCAGGATGGACCTCTCAGCTATCTTCAATTTTGTGTCCACGAGCTTTAGTGTGAACTGTTTCAACCTCATAAATGCTCTTGCATAGGTGTCAATGGGGCGTCAACCTTGTGTTAGCTTGGTGAACTCCTATTGCTTCGATGTTGGGCTGTCTTTGGGTAATACTCCGTCAAATATACCTCTTTAAATTGAGACCATGGTATCAACTTCCATTTAGGCTGAGAAACTCTTAGCTATCCATCCACCATAGCTTTGAGTCATTTTTTAGCATTAACGACATGCATTACACCTTTTGATCATCCAAATATTCCATTAACAAGAAGATCGTCTCGATTGGTGTTAACTACAATTGTGCCTTTGTTTGGTCTCCTGAGGTCCCACTAAGGGTACATGGATCATACTGCTTAAAATTCCATAAGTACCTCGCTTCTCGCGTGGACTGCGACTGTTGGCTTGTTGCATGGCCACCCCCATTTTCATCATGGCTTAGAATGATTCCTACATTAGGTTAGTCGTGGGGTCTTTTCTAGCCTCCAGTGCTGCTGAGGGTGGTGTAGCTACAACAGTTGAATTACATATCCTTCACAAGCTAGGTTCATTCTACCTCTACCCATCCTTTAACAGGAGGTTGTCCCCTTCATCCACGTCCTCTTTTGCGGCCTCTAAGTGCCATGATTCTAAAACTACCATATATTTATTCTTAAGACTATTGTTTTTTGGTTTAAATCATATTTCACATAATATCATGACAAATATAGAACTCTGTCAACCGTGGTAGAATTAATGGGTGACACATTCAATCAGGAATTACATCAGACAATCACCAAACAACAACAATATATTTAATAGGTGACATTAACCTTAATTTTTTTGTTGTCTTATGCATAACGTACGTGACGGTGACAGAGTATCAGTGGTGAGACCATGGAACTTGTTAAGCCTACCTCATATGCTAGTCTATAGAATCTATAACCTAGAGCTTTGATACCAACTATAACGGCTCGAATTTCCTACTGAAATAGAGTCGCTACCATATGCATGACACAAACTTTCTATTTGGAAACATTCATTTAAAATTATTTATAAAATGATGTCATCGACTTATACGTTTTGTTAAAAGATTTAAAACAAAATAAAGAAATAACCAATGTGAAATGTAAATAAACGAAAAAGAAGTTTGAAAAAGATGTCTAACTTAAGATCAACAAAAATAAAACACAACTATCCAAACACAAGTTTCATGGTTTTCAACATGACATCGCCGTCTACCATACCGAGTGTCTTGCCTTTACCTGAAAGTAAGAATAACACAACGCTTGAGTATTTTAAGAAATACTTAGTAAGTAACCCCACCATTGGGGCTAGGGAATGGAAACACATGCAACATAAAAGAGACTTATAATTTAAAACCGTATTCTCTTAGGCAACTTTCCAGTTCGAGGAAATTAGATGTGTAGTACTTCTCTACACATCTCTAAACACGACCCACATGTGCGAGTATGGGCCCACCACTCGCGCATCTCCTGTGCTGTCGGTCGGGCTAGCAACTATACTGTTGTTGTCAGAAACATAGAGGGAATAGCGAACATCGTAGCACCATAATGAACATGATTATCATTTTCATCTCATAGTGTACTCGTTCATACTCATATTGAAGGGTAAGTATCCCGATGCATGTGAACATACAATTATGCATGAGGTCCTTAAAAATTTTCATTTTAAATAAATCATGCAACACAATCCCCATTTATTCCTCAAATATTATACTCGACAATATGCATGCACAAACTCTTATAAAATCATGTCTTAAATGACCTTAGTTTTCTACTAACTTAAAGTCGCTAACACATGCATGATGTAACATCTTGGATAGAAATATTCATTTAAAATGTCTTCATAAAACAATATCATTGACTTGTTTAAGAAAAAATTAAAATATTCATAGGTAAGAATAAAACAGCAATGTCCTATATTAACCTAAAATCTACGAAATTAAATGTGACCACCCTATGCATGTGCCATGGTCTTTGAATTGTAATGCTGCTGTCAAACGTGCATGGGTGTCTTGCCTTTACCCGAAATATAGAGGTAGATGTGACTTAAGTATTTTAAGAAATACTGAGCAAGTGACCCAACTATTGGGGTTAAGGAAGGCAAAGACATGGACCATGAATTGGACCTATCATTTTAAAATCGTATTCTCTTAGGCGAATATCTTAACTGGGTCATCGGACCTATCATTTTAAATCTGTATTCCCATAGGCGACTATCCTAACTGGGCCATAGGATGCGTAATTACTACTCTGCACATGCCCCATACGTGCAAATATGGACCCACGAGGGGGTTTGCACACCTTTTGGGCCTCATACTTGTTGGGTTAGCGTCTCTAGTGCTATTGTCGGACAACCAAAAGGAGTAGAAACCATTGTAGCATCTTGTTAAACTAACGATCATTTTCCTTTTCGAAGTTACACGTTCATACTAATCCTAAGTAAAAAATATCTCGATGCATGTGGCATACCATTATGCATGAGATCCCAACTTTTTCACATTAGTTAAATCAGGTAAGACAACCCTTTCCATTTTCCTTCCTTCCTATCATATAATTTTATAGCAAAGTCTTTAAAACATGTCTGGGGATGTGTATCATGTCAAAACTTTTTATTGCTTATCATTCATGTAATACATCGTATTATATCATGTCATGCAACACATCATAACTTTTGACATATCGTATAGTTCCATATGTCATATCATTCAACATATCATATCATAGACATATATTATATCATCAACCATATCATATCATAGACATATCATATCATAAACATCTCATACATATCAAACATATGACATGTGTAGAGTCATTGAGCACGTGTCAACATAACACAAACTTCTACCATGCCTTTTGTTAGACCACTTCCATGGATGACCTTGGTCGACGTTCTATCTAATACTCGAATACGCTTGATTTCATCCCTCAAAGTTTGATTCAAGTATCGTAGAGATGTTTCACCCTATTAGAACATTCACCTTGTTTCATTAGAAAATTCTAGTTTCCTAACCTAATTTAACTTCAATTGAGAAATTGAACATTGTAATCACCTTTTCCCTTAAATAAGATCAAATTTAGCTTTGAGAGGGTCAAAAACATTGAAATCGTTCTTAAAACATCTAACCCAAATCAAATGACTTTTTTTTAGCTGTTAGAGACTAGCGAAATTGAGCCGAGTGCACCAGTGGCTGGGGACAAGACGTGTCGGTAGTGAGCCAGTGCGTGCAGGTTGCGATTTGGGTCGAAGCGCAGACTTCAGGTTAGAAAAGTAGAAAGTAGGTTTGGTCATTATCAACAAGAAGATCCTTGTAGGGTAGGTTTTGTTGGATTCAAACTCTGGTCCAAATATCAAATGGATTCAAACTCTGGTCCAGCTCTAGTTACGAACAACTTGTGAAGGATCGACTTACTAATAATGGTTATATCAAATGGACAGAAATATATCTATAGTGAGGGGAGTGCAACTACTAGGCTATAGTGGAGTGTCCTAGTAGTTGATGAATGTTGGTTAACAAGGTTAATGAGTTTAGTCGATTAATCTCGGATCGTTGGAGCCCATGACCTGTAGGTCCATTAGGTCCCTCTGCTACCTCATATCGGACTAAACCTTAGAATAGTGTGACGAGTGGGTTCAAAGTATTCGAATTCAAATTAGGGAATACATGCTATATATATATATATATATATATATATATATTTAACCGCATTTTGTTTTAATTATGAATTAAATTAAAAGAGATAATTGGAGATATTTAAATAAGATTTAAATATTTTAATTATGAAGAGGGATTCATAAACAATATGTGCGGGAATTGATTGGGATTGACATTTTATTTAATGTTAAATATTAATTAAATTGTTTAATTAATCCTTTAATATTTTTTTGATTTGAAATTAATTATTTAAATTAATTGTTGAATAAAAATTTGACTTCACCTTATACAAAAATCCATGTTTAAGTCGGTCGAATATTGAGTGTCAATATATGGTTTAACCAAACTTGCATGCTTGACACATCATCCCACAAATTTGAGTGGAATTTTGTAATCTCAAATTTGCATGAACGTACAAATATGACTCTATAAATAGAGTGATCAGGTACATGTAAAGTTGCTTCAAAAAAATTGAGAAAATCTTTCAAAACTCTCTCTTTCCATATACTAAATTCCTATCATGTTCAGTCACCCACATCAAGTTCAAATTTTCGTAACTTTTCACACATAACTTGGATTGACTTGGTTTCTTCACCAAAGTCGTAGATTTTTTATTCACCTACATCGACGTATTTTTCTTTTATTTTTTTTTTCTTGAATATAGAATGAATTAAATCCATTCAAAGATAACGGAAAACTCACGTTTTCTATTCTTGACTAGTTCACTCGAACTCCGATCAAGCTCCAATTTTTGTTCAAGATTCCTTCAAGAAACCTGTGTGAATCCTCTTTTACTTACACACCTCAAAACTACAAATCTATGGTTCAAGAAACTCCTTAGATCTAGGAAAAATCGAAACAAAAAGGTCATAGTCTTACCTTGTCCATTCTCGCATTTTCTAGTCGGAATGGGCAAATCCACCCCCCAAACTCTTCTTCTAACACCAAGAGGAGTCTTGATTCGAAGTTTCTTGCCTTCAATTCAATCTCCAACAGCAGATTTGAGGCAGCCGATTTCTGTGTTCTTCTTTTCTTTCAAAATCCCAACTTCTTCTTATCCCTTCTTCTTTTCCTCCCCTCTTTCGCTTTCTTGTGATGACTCAACTATCCAGACTCCTCAGGTAGGAGTAGTGGCGAAATGACCTTGTTCCTATGTTGATCTTGTCCGTTTTTTTTAATCTTACAACTATCTCGAGCATAGTTTTCTTCTTCATTGACTCAAGCCTCGGTCTCTTTAGCCTACAATAAAAAATCATGACCTAATTATCATGCATATATTTGGATCCTAAGTAGGAAAACAAAGGACGTTAATACCTCCTAAGTTCAAGTGTTACAAAAAGTAACATAGTTTTTTAATATAAAAATGAATTGCCACCTATCAACTACTAAATGAAATCAATGCATACTACTATCGTATCTTGACTTCCATGGCCATTCTAACATTCATCATCATCTGTGCAGGGGCACTTTCTCTATAATGACCCTAGATTTATACTAACCTAAAGTGGCTAATCTCATCATAACATACACTCTTATGCAAAAATAAACATTTAAAACTTCATCATAAGACACTGCCATGAACTTACATGCTTGAAAAAATATTTAAAGCAACATAACAAAACTAAGTAAAACCAATAAAATACTAAAATTAAAAACATCCTATACTTTCCAAAACTCTAAGAAATGAAATATCACTATCTTATGCATGTGCCTCGGTCTTTACTTGCAATGTCATCATCAACCGTATAGAGGTGTCTTGCCTTTACCTTGTTAATCATTTTCTGCAATCACCCCGTAGAGTGACCATTAGTGCATGGTTACGTGATACACACAGCGTGTAACCTTACCACATGAAAATCAACATCCATCCTAACTCCTTAAAATGATTATCAATAGTTGGTTACTCGAAACACATTGCGTGTAACCCTTACCTTGATAACCATTTTCTTAAATCACCTCGTAGAGTGACCATTAGTGGCTTATCACTCAAAACACACAGCGTGTAACCCTAACCACAGCCTCCTTAATCATCAAATGTAACATGCATGCATTATGTCCCAAACTGTTTATTTTCATGAGCAACCATACATTATGTCACACAACTCATATCAGATATATTTTCAATCATCAAACATAATTATGCATGCAATAGGTCTTAAAACATTTATTTTTATAGTCAACATCCATCGTATCACACAACACTCAACCATACAATACCAAACATATTCAACCCTTGTAGAAAAAAAAAACAGTTAAGTTTCAATAGGAAGACCTCTTACTTGGAGAGATTCTTTTCTAATCGACCCTATAGATATTGGTCCAACTTCGACTTAGATCGAGCCTACATTTAAATACTCAAGTTTAACCAACCTAACTTGACATGATACAACGACTCTTACAAATCATAGGGTTTTATTGCTTAACTTCTTCCTACGTAGAGGTTGGGTCAAATTCGAACTATTCAGAAAAGAAACCACATTGTAACTTCGTTGGTTGGCGCATTGTACCTTGGTTACGTTTACTCCTCCAAATAGTGGTTCTGGCGATGACGACAGTATTCAATTCGTGATGGCAACGACAATTCGATGCGCGACGGCGACTGGCCGTGTTGGCGCGGGACGGCGTGGGCAATGGTGACGTAGGACAGCATGAGCGATGGACGAGAACGACGATTTAGATAAGAAGATGATGATAAAGAGGAAGAACAAGACAGCGGCTAAGGTTTGTGAGTGGCTGGCTCGACTCAGGCTTCATGCTCTATTACATGGGTAGCTGGCTTTTATGGCTTTACGTAGCTGAACCCTAGGGTTTATTTTTTTTAATGTATTGGGCTTGGGCCTATGGTTTAATTTTTAATTTATTGGGCTTGGGCTAGGGTTTATGTAGCTGAACCTAGGGTTTATTTTAATGTATTGAGCCTTGGGCCCACAATTTGGGCTTTATGCATCCAACCATGTTTGGAATTGGAAAGAGTCCTAAGGTCAAGTCATAGTTTTTAAAGGATATGTCCCATCATTAAATGTGTGTCTTGCATTACTAATCCTAACAATGGGGTAACTTTATTTAGTATTTCTTAAAATATTCAAGCCACAAGCTACCTTTATTTTTCACGTAAAGGTAAAGCGGTCCTGCATAGGTGACGATGAATTCTGAAATTACCATGGAAGAAATCATGATTGAGAAGTAGTATGCATTGATTTTCATTTAGTAGTTGATAGGATGATTATTTCTTTTTTCATGTTCAAAGACTATGTTAGTTCTATTTTCTTATTTTAAATCAAACGTGTAAGTTCATGGCTTCATTTGTAAATATTTTATTTCAAACTTCCACATATGTTATTTATGGCATTCATGTGATGATGCCTCTAATTTAAGCAAGAATATTAGGTGTGTTACATTACTGAGTGTCATATGTGATGAAAGAATGAGGATTGTCCTGCATGATTTATTACGCCACGAAGAAAAATATGTGGACCTCAAACATATTTGTATGTTCACGTGCACTGGGATACTTCCCCTTTATGATGAAATATGGATGCGTACACTATGAGACGAAAATGATTATCCAAAGGAGCTAGTCCGACCAGTAGGCTCAGAGGGTGCGCAAGCCCACCTAGTGGGCCCATGCTCACACATGTAGGTCGTGTGTAGAGAAGTACCACATATCCAATTTTTCTTGATTAGAAAGTTGGCTAAGAGAATACGATTTAAAATTATAGGTCTCATCTATGCATGTGTTTGCATTCACCAAACCCAATATTGGGTCACTTGAGTATTTCTTAAAATACTAAGCCTTGTGTTATGCTTAAATTTCAGGTAAAGGCAGGCACCCATGTATGGTTGACAATGACATCGCGTTGAAGATCATGAAATCTTTGTTAGTGTAGTTGCATTTTCACTCCTTAGATATTACGTTAGATTAGACCATTTTTTTAATCTTTTCTTTGGTTTTATTTATATTTCATGTTGAATATTTTTCATTGTTTTAATTTAAGGCTCTTCATGCAAACGTACAAGTCCATGACATCATTTTATTAATTATTTTAAAGAATAGATTTGCATAAAATGGTCACGTCATGCATATGGTGTAACAACAATAAAAAAAAATGAAAAAAACCTACTAATGTCATCTCTCCGAGCCAACCTCTTACACACCACCAGATATTAAAATTTATTCACACATATTACAATTTTGAAAACTTGTATTCATATACAAATTTAATTTTTTTTTTGTTTTTTTGCTTCATAATTTAAAATTTTGGAGAACAACAATACACTTCATTATCAAATACATTTCATACAAAAAAAAAAAAAGAGTTAAAAAAAAAAAACACAACAACAACAACCTTTTTGTGTTATCCCATTATTTTTCATTTCTTCCTCAAGGATAATTCCACCAAAAGGAGATAATAAAGCTTCTCTATCTTTTATAGATCCACTTGTGAATCAATTCATCAACATTAGCAAGAAAGTTTCTCAAGTAAATTCCATCATCTTTAGCCGTCCAAATACAAGTTCCTACAGTTCCATGTTTTCACCTATCACGGAGCCATAAATGCTGCATTTCAGGCCAAAAGCTTTCAAAAGAGACATATGCATGTGGCGTCTCCAATTTGCACCAATAGAGGGTTGTTCCCCAAAAGTTAACTTTGAAGTTCCATTGGTAATCATCTCCATGATTAAGCAAACGATGATACCCCAAGTCATCGTCTTTAGATTGACAATGCACAAGCAACCCAAGTTTGCTTAGCCCGTTAACCACATGAATGTAATATCTAGAAGGTCCTGGTGGTGGTAACGCGACTCTTGGAACCTGAGCCCCAATTAAAGCCACCGTGAAAAGAAAGAAAACGACAATATTGTTTATCATTTCCTAATCAACCTTTAGCTTAACTATTGATTTGTGTTGGACCTGTGAATAAATATACATACTTATAGTACATGCAAGAAACTATGTAAATGCATGCTATGGTTGTAAAAAACTTAATCATTTAACTAATTTCCGTCATGCAACACAATTTAAGGTTAATTTTGGGATAATTTTAGAGATTTATTAGATTTTCAATAACAAAATTCCTTGAATAGATAATAGTTATTAGCCAGGAATAATAAATATTTCATTGATTTTTACAACACTCTCATAAAATGGACAAAAAAATATGAATACTTTCCCATAAAAAATATAAAATAGAGAAAACAATTCATAGATTACATATGGTATAGCACCCAAGTCCAACAAAGTATTAAATTCTTGGTTTATTTTTTTAAGTTGAACTTTCAAACTTTTTACGAGGACCTTAGAAATTTTAAGGTGAGGTAGAACAGATAAGTTCAAAAAATTCTACAACTATAGTTTCAAATAGGAATTGCGCAGGACTTCTTTCGCAAGAATTACTCAATGCCTGTTGGGAGAACCATTATGGGGTTTTGACTTCATCATGTCACACCCTGAATCTCTAGAAAAATTTTTGCCAATCAATGTGTATAAAATAAGAGGAAAATCAAAATGTGTATTAATATATGCCAAATTCATTTAACGAGGGAAGGGGGACCGAGATACATGATCCCCTAAGTCCATAATTCCTCTATTACTTGTAAACTCTAGAGTACTCTCTCGTCACGGTTAATCAACCTACTTGTAGTCTCTCATCACATCCTTAACCTAGCAGGGAACCAATTGTTTACTTTTGTCCCTAGAGTTTCCACACTCTTGATACAAAGACCTGGGCAAAAAACTTAGCCTTCGCAATGGTACATGGTGGGGAAGAACATGGTGAGTGTTGGTCTGCTTGCATCCATGGGAGTGTTAACTGGTGAACCCGTCCCACCGGCCATGAAGTAACCTATGGTGAGGGGGTGCTACCCCTCGGTACATGCCACCTAAACAAGTTACTCACATGATCAACGGCCTCTCATAGGACGGATCCTACGTGCAGGGTAACTACTACCTAGCTTCGTGATTAATGTCCTAAAACACGACATGTCGAGAATGCAGTGTAGTCGATCTACAACTGAGTAACAAGCCTTGGACACAGGATTGTCAAGTGTATGGCTAGTGCCGTAAATCCTAGGGGGAGTGTCTTGGAGAATAAATCAATAACAGAATAAATAACTAGAAAGTACCAAGAACAAGAGAAAGATCTAGGTCTAGAACATGGATCAAGACCCTAGTTCGAAGTACAAGAAGCAAGAACCATGGTACTAAGGCCCTTAAAGGATGACCAAGGTTTTAGAATCCAAGGACCAAGGTCCTTAGAATAAATCACAATAAGAACCCCAAGTCAAGAACAAGTGGGCCTAAGTACTTACAATAAGAAACAAGAACAAGACAAGAAAGAGTGTGGTATCCTAGCATATCAACGACACGATTGAGAGCTTACAAGCAGGCTACATACTAAGTCTTTATACTCCTTCCTTATTCTCCATTTTTTTTAGGTAAGGAGTTGGTCGAAGTCGGGAGTGGACTCTTTGGCAGGTGCCATAGAATAAACTCACCCATTGTCCTTAACTCTCTTGTTTTAAAATGTTTTGAGTTCGTTTCTTATTTTGTGTTTTAAATACTGTCGTGTTGTAAATTACTTATGTGCGCACACTATTTTGTTATAATATTGTCTCACCTCTCTGATCGCCCTTCATGATTCCATTGGTCTCAGACCTCTAAAGGTGTTCAATCCTAAGTCTCGACCCACCAATCTATGTGCTTTACCCTAGACTTAACTCGATTCTGTTGCTTATTCTCAAAAGGGAGGGACCACACAATCACTCACCAGGAGTCACACATGCTCAATGGGGCGATAACTTCCATCCAGCACCCAGAGTGCTGGTAAATAAACATCTCATCCACTGTCATAGCATGATTACTTACACCAGTCGTAAAGTATATCAAGCCAGTATACTGGGTAAGACAATAAATTTCAACAACTAGTAAGTCTGTTTTCACTCCTAGTAAGTTTCCTAGGTAGATGTTAATCAAGAATATCTACCTAGGATTAATTTTACTAGCATGCATTCATAAGAAAGCGAATTGTACAAGTACTACTTCGTAGATTTTTATGTTGTTACTTACAGATTTGTCGTGTGCCTTCTCGAGCATGATTATAGAACAAAAAGGAAGTCCATGCACGCGCTCACGTGCTTTACTAGCACCAAAGAAGTTTTCTACGTGCACATACCATGCGATATTCAAGCACAAAAGATGTTCTCTACCCGTGTTTACCACACGTCTGGCGGAGGTACAGTCGCGGGATGCGTGTCATTGGTTAGTGAATAGGTCGGGTAGGATTTTGAGCACACAGATCGAACTCCAGTTCTTTGGTACTGTTTGAGTTACAGAGGGTAGACTGGGTCGTGTGCGGTTTAGCGAGTAAAGTGGTGTCTCACAACACGTCCTCGTTGACTGGTTGACCCGTCATTCCTGCCACGTTGTGATACATTTCAACTTTTTGTTAATACCCTTCTCTCTCGTCGCCAGCAGCTGTGTATCCACGGTCTATTCTTCCAATGTTCAATTTTTCTCGATTTCGCTGAACGGCTCATTTCAATCTATTTTTTTGGATTGCTTTTTATCTTCCAATCGTTAACTAGAAATGACTTGGTTTCTTCACGAAAAATAAAGATATCGAGATCAACCAATTCGATGCCATTTTTTTTAATTGTTAGGAAGATAGAGACCATACTAATTGAGTTCAAATTTTGGAAAAAATATATTTTCTTATCGAAATTATAAATCTCTCGAATCTAATTGATACAAATCATGGTCGAGTTTCAACATGAAACTTGTAAGAATCCTTTCTTGGAACATCGTAGTCAAATTGAACGATCCTACAACAAAAATTGACACTCATCGATCCTCTTACTAGGACTAGAGATAAATCTTTTGCCAAACTTTTCATTAAAGTGTCCGATTGGTGTCCTCTTTACTTTCTTGTTTTTCCTCCTTCCACAAAAGCTGAAATTCTCCCTTCCTCTCTCTTCTTTGTTTTCTACACAAGCCATCCCAGACCCCTCAAATTATAAGGTAGAAAAATTGATGTTTATCCATGTGATGTTTATCCATGTATGCGTGATACATACATGAAATATGTCATGGAGGGAAGGAGAAAGGAAATGAGATAAATGTTATCTTATGAATAAAAATCATGGGACCTCGTGCATGTATGTATGTCATGTATATCGGGATACTTCTCCATTATGTTATGCTAGTCTGGATGCATACCTTCAATATTTATGTTCGACATGTTATCATAAGACCTTTTCTTTTATGAGGATCCAGTGACATGTATTGTGTTGTGCTCGACCATGTCCAGCCTAAGGGGCACGTATACCGATCTGTCTCATGGGTCCATGTATGTGTACATATGCCATGTGTAGAAAAGTATCATGCATCCAACTCTACCAAGAATTGAAAAAAGACACTATTGGTGGTTCAAAACCGGTTCGTGAGGAAAAAGAAATTTGAACTACAAAAGGTTAGTACTTACAGACCTTTAGTTTTAATACTTATGAACATGCTAGTTATTTATTATAATTGATATTCTAAGAAGAGTGCCTACGATCCAAATTGCTTCCGCATGTGTTATATTAATTACATCAATTGGAATTGGAGCAAGTTTTAGGCACTTTATTTACATCAATTTGAGCATGGTGGGTACCATTTCATGAATGAAATTTTGTGGTTGCTAAAGTGGATGTTTTTGGTTTTTTTATGCTTCCATTTGATACATTTATTGTAATTGGCCTACTCTGTAAGAGTTTTAATGAGTGAAGAAAAGTCTATAATTTTTATGGAGTCATTAGAGTCCATTTTAGGTCGCAATTGATCGAAAATGGAAGAGAAAGCAAGTTGAACTAAAGAAGAAGATGGAAGAGGCGGTTCGGGTGTTTTTTTCTTCCGTTGGGGTACGGTTCAACGTTTTTAGGGGTTGGTTCGCCCAGTTCGTGATCCTTGGGAGAGGTTCAAGTTATTTTTAATTATTAATGTAATAATTTAGTTAATTGCTTGCTTTAAAATGCGAAAACCAATCCACTTCAGAGTGTTTAATTAATTATGCATTATGAATGTATGTTTTAATTAAATAGAAAATGTATATGCATAAAGTATGTCATATAGATCTAAAATCCCACCATAGGCTAAGCATGTTTCATGCATTCCAAGTATGTTATAAGTGTTATAATGTATAGTATGCATGTTGAGGGTTCCATGAGTGATAGATAAAAATTGTTATATTATTGCATGGAATGGATGATTATATAATTGTTATATAAAGTATGTTAGATGCATGTTATAGGTTATTTTCAACGTCATAAAACTAGATAGACGTTAAAATCTATAATAAAGATAAGTGCATACTCACTTAGGGTTAAGAACCAAGCACGATCAATTTTAATAGTTAAAATAAGTCGATGTCTTATAAAATTGCGGTTACAAGAAAGCTCACCTGACATGTTCTTGTCTAAGGCTAGAGGTACTTAAGTTGACGGTTTACGGAACACCTACTACCTGGAGATCGGACCAGTACTTGAGCTTAGTTAGCCTAGTTTTATGAGCATGCTTGAGTGATATAAGTTTTAAAAAAATCACCTAGACTTAAGTTATATTTAATTAGTCGGAATATACCTAAGTAATAAGTATACTCAACTGTCTAAAATACTTAGTGGGAAGAAAAAGGTATATGAGATACATCGTTTTCCTTTCACGCTCTCTAAAGAATTCACACCGTGAGATTCATGCTCGGCCTCGTGTTACCCTGGGAGCATCCTCCATTCGGAAGGTATTTGCATGAGTCAATAACGAGGTGAATAGAAAAAGTATTTATAGTAAGTGGGAGAAGGAAGTATATCAACACGTTCTATGGTCTCCACTACTAGGTTGCACCATGAGATTCCCATGTTCTGCCTGCATGTTGCCCTAGAGCAATGACCCATTCAGAGGGTCGTAACATGGGAGTCGAAACAATGCAAACTCCAAAAATGGAGATGTCGTTGATGAGAAGAGTCAAGTCTGTTTTATCATGGAGTCTCTTTCGAAGAGATTCTTCCAATTTCGCACAAATGTGATGATGAACAAGATAGAATATAACTTGACTGCTCTTCTCAATGAGCTACAGACTTATCAGTCCCTCTTAACGAACAAGGGACAAAGAGGAGAAGCAAATGTTGCTATCTCTAAGAAATTACTACGAGGATCATCCTCCAAAAATAAGTTCGGACCTCCAACTTCTAAAAGTGTTTAGATAAAGAAGAAGGGTAAGGGGAAAAATAAGATTCCTACCGACAGCAAACACATGGTTAAAAAAGCCGATTGTAATAGCCCGAAAATAATAATAATAATAATAACAACAACAACAAAAATAATAATAAATGAACAAATAAAAATAATTAAAAAAATATATAATGAAATAACTAAAAAGGATTACTTAAAAATAAAAATAAAAATAAAATTTACCCACCTCTCTCCACTAACCTATCGTTCCAACCGCATCCTCTTTCCTCCACCCACCATATCACAGTTCATCCAAAAATAAACAGAAAAAAAATGTCAGATTTGGGAAAAAGTAAAAAAAAAAAAGTTAGATTTGGGAAAAAGTAAAATGGTGTTTCAACACGGATATGATGCAGATCTACCGGGAGAGATTTTGGTCTGGGTAAAATCCTATCCTTTATAGTTATAAGAAATTAGGATCAAATCTTCTTTCTTATTTTATGGATAACGTAATAATTAAATCCCATATTCAATTAATTAGATTGGATCATGTAATAATTAGATCTCATATTCAATTAATTAGATTTTTTTTGTTAGCATTGGAAGTTATAAGAAATAAGGTTAGAGCCAATAAAATTTTAGTTGGCAGATCCATCAACAGGATAATAGCCAAACAATCGATTAAAATTGGCCCAGAATATCTGTTACAGAATGAAAATAAATATAGAATGAGAGGAATATCTTATTTACAGAACTGAAAATCTATTTACAGAATGAAAATAATTACATCTTATTTACAGAATTGAAAATGTTTACCGAACTTAAAATCTATTTGTAAAATAATTAGGAGAAGGGAAAAATAATTACAAAGAGGGAGAAGGGAAGATTTGTTGAACAGAATTTAAAAATGAAACAGTAAATACCATAGGTATGAAACTCCATTAAATTTTGTCTAACAGCAAATATCATAATTTTAACATGTAAATTAGAGAAACAATTTTATAGAGTTCAAACTTGAAACTGATGTCATGGGCTCACATAGGTTGACTTGGATTTCAAAGGATGGAATCGACCTTTCATTAAGGATATATACGTGACAACGACTTAAGCTAACGAGGTAAGTGGCTCACCCATCGTAGGTTATGCGTTATTTGCTATATGTTGGCACGTGCCCGTGGATATGCACGTGTCATTAAAATGTATGCTTGTTTAATGTGCATAAGTACGAAATCATGTGGACTTGAATGTATGTTATGTATGCTGCTTAGTTGATGTGATATGTTATGCATGTGACGATGTGTGGCCCTTGAACGATTATGGCTTGTTTGTATGAATATTTGATTGTAACTGCATGAATTGTATGACATGAAATACGGTAAATTGCATGAAACATAACCCCGCTAGGAATATGTATGATATGTAAAGAAATGAGAATTAGAATGACATGTCAGCATGAAAACGTGACAGGGGGTTATGTTCATTAATGATAACTGTAGGACTAGTGAGACCTCAGGCATATTGTGTGATCATGCATTTGGGGGGATACCACTATCCCATCACGAGGGTACAGACGCATACATCCAATGGCAGGACAACGATCGTTATGCTTTGCATAGCGCTGTCGTGATGGTTCTAGTTTTAACGGGTCCCGGCATAAGGGGCTCCTAGAGTATGCCATCCGGCTAAGGACAGTGGCCCAGCGGTGTGAGAACTAGCTGGTGAGCCCATACTCGCACGTATGGGCTGTGTGTAGAGTATATGGTACACGTCCACGATTACCCGTTAGGATTACACCGTAAGGAAAATGAAATGAAACGAAACGAAACGATAGGTCCCATCATTTCATTACATGTGATTGTTGCATAACCTCGATAGGGGGTCACTTACTGAGTATTCTAGAAATACTCAAGCCTCGCGCTACTTTACTTTTGCAGATAAGAGCAAGGCACCCATGTGACGACGACGGCGGCATCGTACACCTCGGGACCATGGCACATGCATAGGATAGTTGTTAGGTTTTTTTTTTTCCATCTCGTAGTCTAGGCTAAATTCGGTTTGCATCATTGGCATAGGTTAGTATAGGTGGAAATATTTTTGCGTAATAAGCCATAGGGTAGAATAAAATATTCATTTGGTTTTTGTTTTTCCTTTATTTTCAATAATGTTCTTCTTTTTCCTTGTAATCATTGTTTTTTCTTTCACGAGGTAATAAAAGGCGAGAGTAAGTCGCATTTATTAACAGGACCCATTTAATGTATATTCCACATTTTAAGGTATAGTAATGACCTTAGATTAAATATGTAAAATTTAGAGTCGTTATAGTTGGTATCAGAGCCAAGTTATAGATCTTGTAGACTAGCTTACAGAGTAGGCTTGACATGTTCCACAGTCCAATTACCGATGCCCCGTCGTTGCCAGGTACCCCTTATGTAGAATGAGGGATGTCTGACCTTTGTGATATATTTAATGTAGTTGGCTTTAAATGATGCATGACATGATACTGTATGAAAAGGTGTTGATGTTATCTGGTGTTGATGTGATCTGATTTAATGCATGTCTTTACGTTATGATATTTATGTTTTTTTTTTTATACATATGAATTATATGGTAGGATGTAGGGAATGTTGTAAATCATAAACTTAGCTAGAATCCTTTTCTTGGTTTCTAGAACCATGCCGCACAGAGGACCTAAAAAAGGTAGGAGAGGGAGAGGACGACCTCCCATTAGGAGAGGAGGAAGAGGAGATGCCGATAGAAGTTCTTCCCAAGAGGGGTCGACTACCGGCCCATATGCGTTTGTACCACCTCCTAAATACGCACCTCCCCCACAAACCGTACCACCTCCTGAATATGCACCTCCCCCACAAACCATACCACCTCCTGAATATGCACCTCCCCCACAAGCTGTACCCCCTCCTGAATATGCACCGCCTCCTCAAGCTACACCACAGGCCGGGTTAGACCCCGCCACAAAGTTACTGTTGGAATCCCTCCAAAAAAAACTATGCAAACCATGCTAGACACACAACAGGCCACGTTGTTGGCTACGCAACAAATCGCGGCAATGGCCATGCAACTAGCCAATGCGGTGGCCACGCAACCAGCCAACGCGGCGGCCCCGCAATCGGTGGATGCGGTAGCTATCCAACCGATGAACAACCCGCACCCGAATAGGGGTGCGAGTTGGTTAAAGGATTTTAAGCGGTATAACCCCCGTCCTTTTGTCAGTTCAAAGGAAGATTCCACAGCGGCTCAGATGTGGATCGCAAACATGGAAACGACCTTTGAATCAATGAGATGCCCTGATGAACATAAGGTGGCATGTGCGACATACGTGTTACAAAAAGATGCAGAAGTGTGGTGGTCGGATAATAAACAGAGCATCAACCTGGGCGGGGGAATTACAACGTGGGAGACCTTTAAGAAAGCCTTTCTAAAATACTATTACCCAAAGGAAACCTGTATAAAGAAACAGCAAGAGTTTAACCACTTAACCCAAGGTGATCGCATGGTGGATCAGTACGATCAGGACTTCATGAGATTGAGAAGGTTTGCACCGTCTTTAGCTGACACTGAAGAGAAACAGACAGAAAAATTTGTGTTAGGATTGAACCCGAAAACCCGCCGCATGTTAGAGGCCTTTAACCCAAAAACCTATGAAGAGGCCCTAAGGACGGCCAAGGCCCTAGAGGAACCCCCAGAGGAAAAGAAAACGGAGCCAACGGTTGTCACAGGGAGGAAATGCCCTGTCGAGGTCGATACCACAAAATTCCAACCACCGTCCTAGAGACCTCGTTATCAGAGTAGGCCGTGCTCCACCCCCAATAGGCCGATACCTAGTAATGGAGAAGCCCCTGTGCCGGAACTGTGGAAAACACATGTTGGGAGATGTTTGGCGAGCTCAGGTATGTGTTATATCTGTGGTCATGTAGGTCATGTGGCTAGAACTTGCCCTACAAAGAGCTCGGAAAATCTAAGGGAACCCCTTAGAGGACCGGTCATCCGAGAGCCCACCATAAAAACCCGCCCACAGACCAGGGCATATGTAACGACCAGTAAAGAGGTGGGAACATCTGGCACCGTGGTGATAGGTACGCTTTCTATACTAGGACACTTTGCGTTGACATTGTTTGATTCAGGTTCTACCCATTCCTTTGTTGCTTTACCATTTGTTAAACAAGTAGGGTTCGTAGTAGAACCCTTAATGCATGCATTGTCAGTCGGTACCCCCGCAGGGGTAGACTTAGCTACGAAAAATAGAGTAAAGGACGGACAAGTGGTAATAGCTGGACAAACCATCCACATAGACTTAAAGGTAGTGGATATGACGGATTTTGACGTCATACTAGAAATGGACTGGTTAGCCAAAAACTTTGCTAGCATAGACTGCCATAAGAAGGAGGTAATATTCACACCTCCCAACGGACTTACCTTTAAGTTTAAAGGAACCTCCACAGGTACCACCCCAAAAATAATATCGATGATGAAAGCGAGACGCCTGATACAAGAAGGGGGGTGGGCATTTCTAGCCTGTGTAGTAAATACAAAAGGAAAGGAAAAACCCATAGATACAGTACCCATAGTAAACGAATTTATGGATGTCTTCCCGGAAGACCTCCCGGGAATTCCTCCATCGCGAGAGGTAGACTTTGGAATAGATCTGGAACCAAGAACGGGACCCATCTCTAAGGCCCCGTACCACATGGCACCAGCAGAACTAAAAGAACTTAAAACACAACTGCAAGACCTGCTAGACAAGGGCTTCATTCGACCTAGCGTGTCCCCTTAGAGTGCGCCAGTGTTGTTTGTCAAAAAGAAAGACGGCTCAATGCGTTTATGCATTGATTATAGGGAATTAAACAAGAGGACGGTAAAGAACAAATACCCGTTACCCCGTATTGAGGACCTATTTGACCAACTACGTGGGGCGATTGTGTTTTCTAAAATAGATCTTAGATCAAGATACAATCAAATTAAGATTAAAAATGAAGACATACCGAAAACAACCTTTCGAACCAGATATGGCCACTACGAGTTTGTGGTGATGTCTTTTGGTCTAACCAATGCCCCAGTGGTATTTATGGAACTAATGAACCGAGTATTTAAGGAGTGCTTAGACTCGTTTGTGATCGTGTTCATAGACGATATCTTGATATACTCGAAAACAGACCTAGAACACGAAGAGCACCTTCGCAAAGCCTTAACTATCCTAAGGGAGAACAAGCTGTATGCCAAATTCACCAAGTGCGAATTTTGGCTACGACAGGTTTCGTTTCTGGAGCACGTAGTGTCTAAAGACAGAATCTTCGTAGATTCCAATAAGATAGAAGCAGTCACGAAATGGAAACGCCCAACAACGGTACCGAGATACGAAGTTTCTTGGGATTGGCGAGCTACTATCAAAGGTTTGTCTAGGACTTCACTAGAATAGCCACGTCTCTCACCCAATTGACAAAAAAAGGTGTACCTTTTGTTTGGGACGATACTTGTGAGGCCAGCTTTCAAGAGCTAAAACAAAGACTAGTATCCGCCCCAGTGCTCATAGTTCCAGAGAGTTCTGTGGGATATGTGATTTACAGGGATGCATCCAAAAAGGGATTAGGTTGTGTACTGATGCAACATGGCAAGGTGGTTGCGTATGCATCCCACCAACTAAAGAATTACGAGAAAAACTATCCTACACATGATTTGGAGTTGGCAGTAGTAGTTTTCGCATTAAAAATTTGGCGACACTACCTGTATGACGAAAAGACCCAGATCTACACGAACCACAAAAGCCTAAAATATTTGTTCACACAAAAAGAATTGAACATGAGGCAACGTAGATGGTTAGAGCTGGTAAAAGATTACAACATAGACATCCAGTACCACCCTGGAAAAGCAAACGTAGTCGCTGATGCACTGAGTTGAAAAGCAATACACTCGTCGACCCTCATCACCAGGGAGCCACGAGTGTGAACTAATTTCGAACGGGATGATATAGCGGTAGTGACCAAAGAAGTTGCAGCCCAAATAGCCCGACTGACAGTGCACCCCATGCACAGACAAAGGATCATAGACTCACAACGTGGGGATCCAAGCCTAAGTAAAATCCTAGACCAATTGGAAGTAGGCCTAGTGGACGGATTCTCTAAGTCAACAGATGACGGATTATTATGCCAAGGGCATTTATGTGTTCCACCCATGAGCAAAATAAAGAATGAAATCCTAACTGAGCACACAACTCAACCTTCTCGATACATCCAGGTGGAACAAAGATGTATCAAGACTTGAAACAACACTTCTGGTTGCGAAGTATGAAAAAGGATATCGCGGAGTACGTGAGTAAGTGTCTGGTGTGCCAACAAGTAAAAGCCCCTAGGCAGAAAACCGCCGAGCTACTACAACCTCTAAGTATACCGGAATGGAAATGGGAAAACATTGCAATGGATTTCATAGTAGGCCTACCCAAAACATTAAAGGGCTATACGGTGATCTGGGTGGTCGTGGATCGTCTGACAAAGTCGGCTCACTTCCTACCGGGTAAGGCAACATATACAGTAGACAATTGGGCCCAACTGTATGATAAAGAAATTGTGAGGTTGTATGGAGTATCGGTGTCAATTGTGTCGGATCTGGACCCGCATTTTACGTCGGCCTTTTGGGGCGGACTCCAAAAAGTGATGGGTACCTGCCTCAACTTTAGCACCACCTTCCACCCACATACGGATGGCCAAACGAAACGATTAAACCAAATTCTGGAAGACATGCTTCGAGCATGCGTTATGGATTTCACAGGGAGTTGGGACACCAAACTGCACTTAATGGAATTCTCTTACAATAACAGCTTCCAAGCAACCATCGAGATGACACCCTTTGAAGCGTTGTATGGAAAACGATGTAGATCCCCATTGTGCTGGGACGAAGTAGGAGAACGAGAACTGGTAGGACCCGAGCTGGTCCGCGTCACCAACGAGACAATACAGAAAATTAGAGTAAGAATGCGTACCACACAGAGTAGGCAAAAGAGCTATGCCGACGTTAGGCGTAGGAATTTAGAGTTCGAAGAGGTGGACCCAGTGTTCCTAAAAGTAGCTCCCATGAAAGGTAGTCTAAGATTCGGATGCAAGGGGAAGCTCAGCCCCCGATTCATTGGTCCATTCAAAATTTTAGAAAGAGTAGGTTCGGTAGCTTACAAACTAGCTTTACAACCTTCACTTTCAAGCGTACACGATGTATTTCATGTGTCCATGTTAAGGAAATATATTGCAGACCTGACGCACGTAATAGACTACAAACCTCTCGAAATCGAGGAAGATTTAAGTTATCAGGAGAAACCGATTAGTATCCTAGCCCGAGAAGTGAAAGCCGTACGTATCAGAAACATAGGTTTCGTTAAGGTATTGTGGCGTAACCACCAAATCGAGGAAGCTATGTGGGAATGAGAGGAGAAAATAAAGGAAAAATATCCCAAGTTGATCCATGAGTTCGAGACTTTCGAGGACGAAAGTTCTTTTTAGGGGTAGGTAATGTAATAGTCTGGAAAAAGTAATAATAATAACAACAACAATAATAATAATAAATAAACAAATAAAAATAATTTAAAAAAAATATATAGGTTAAAATAATAAAAATAATAATAATTCATAATTAAATAACTAAAAAGGATTACTTAAAAATAAAATTTACCTACCTCTCTCCACTAACCTATGGTTACAACAACATCCTCTTTCCTCAATCCCAAATAACCGTTCATCCAAAAATAAACAGAAAAAAAATGTGAAAAAGTAAAATGGTGTTTACAAGGATATGATGCAGATGTCAGATTTGGGAAGAAGTAAAATGGTGTTTCAACACGGATATGATGTAGATCTCCCTGAAGAGATTTTGGTCTGCTATTACGCGATAAAATCCTATCTCATATTTCCTTGTTCCTTCATAGTTATAGTTATAACAAATCAATTTATGATCAAATCTTCTTTCTTATTTTACTGATCACATAATAATCAGATCCCATATTCAATTTTTTGTTAGCATTGGAAGTTATAGGAAATAAGGTTAGAGCCAATAAAATTTTAGTTGGCAAATCGTAAGATAGTAGCCAAACAATCGATTAAAATTGGCCCCACAATATTTGTTCACAGAATTAAAATAAATATAGAATTAGAGGAATATACTGAAAATCTATTTACAGAATGAAAATAAATAAAGAGAGAAATATCATCTTTACAGAATTGAAAATGTTTACCGAACTGAAAATCTATTTACAGAAGGAAAATAATTACAAAGAAGAAGAAGGAAAAATAATTACAAAGAGGGAGAAGGGAAGATTTGTTGAACATAATTTAAAAATGAAATAGGAAATACCATAGGCATGAAACTCCATTAAATTTTGTCTAATAGGAAATATCATAATTTTAACATGTAAATTAGAGAAACAATTTTATAGAGTTCAAATTTGAAATTGATGTCATGGGCTCACATAGGTTGACTTGGATTTCAAAGGATGAAATTTCAAAGGACGGAATCGACCTTTCATTAAGGATATATACGTGACAACGACTTAAGCTAACCAGGTAAGTGGCTCACCTGTCGTAGGTTACGCGTTATTTGCTGTATGTTGGCACGTGCCTGTGTATACACGTGCCATTAAATTGTATGCTAGTTTAATGTGCATAAGTACGAAATCATGTGAACGTGAATCTATGTTATGTATGCTGCTTAGTTGATGTGATATGTTGTGCATGTGACGATGTGTGGCCCTTGAACGATTATGGCTTGTTTGTATATATATATTTGAATGTAACTGCATGAATTGTATGACATGAAATACGGTAAATTGCATGAAACATAACCCCGCTAGCAATATGTATGATATGTAAAGAAATGAGAATGAGAATGACATGTCAAAATGAAAACGTGACAGGGGATTGTGTTTATTAATGATAACTGTAGGACTAGTGGGACCTCATGCATATTTTGTGTTCATGCATTTAGGGGCTACCCCTATCCCATCACGAGGGTATGGATGCGTACATCTAATGGCAGGACAATGGTCGTTATGCTTTGCATAGCGCTGCCGTGACGGTTCTAGTTTTAACGGGTCCTGGCATAAGGGGCTCCAAGAGTATGCCCACCGGCTAAGAACAGTGGCCCAATGGTGTGCAAACTAGCTGGTGAGCCCATACTCGCACGTATGAGCTGTGTGTAGAGTATATGGTTCACGTCCACGATTACCCGTTAGGATTACACCGTAGGGAAAATGAAATGAAACGAAACGAAACGAAACGAAACGATAGGTCCCATCATTTCATTGCATGTGATTGTTGCATAACCTCGATAGGGGGTCACTTACTGAGTATTCTAGATATACTCAAGCCTCGCGCTACTTTACTTTTGCAGATAAGGGCAAGGCACCCATGTGACGACGCGGGCGACATCATATACCTCGGGAGCGTGGCACATGCATAAGATAGTTGTTTGGTTTTTTTTTCTATTTCGTAGTCTAGGCTGAATTCAGTTTGCATCATTAGCATAGGTTAGTATAGGTGGAAATATTTTTGCATAATAAGCCATAGGGTAGAATAAAATATTCATTTGGTTTTTGTTTTTCCTTTATTTTCAATAATATTATGTTCTTTTTCATTGTAATCATTTTTTTTTTCCTTTCATGAGGTAATAAAAGGCGAGAGTAAGTCGCATTTACGAAGAGGGCCCATTTAATGTATATTCCGCATATAGTAATGATCTTAGATTAAATAGGTAAAATTTAGGGTCGTTATACAGATAAAGGAATATGTTTCCATTGCAACGAAAACGGGTACTGGAAGAGAAATTGCCCAAAATACTTTGCAGAGAAAAAAGTCGAAAAAACACAACATGGTAAATATGATTTACTCGTTGTAGAAATATGTTTAGTAGAGTATGATAACTCAACTTGGATACTAGATTCAGGGGCCACTAATCATATTTGTTCTTTTTTCTAGGAAAATAGCTCCTGGAGAATGCTTGCGGACGGTGAGATAACACTCAGAGTTGGAACAGGAGAGGTTGTCTCAGCAAGATCATTAGGAAATTTAAAATTGTTTTTTGGAGATAGATTCATTATATTAGATAATGTACTTTTTGTTCCTGAAATGAAAAGAAATCTAATATCTATCTCTTGTTTATTAGAACAATTGTATAAAGTATCTTTTGAAATCAATGAAGTGTTCATTTGCAAAAGAGGTATTCATATTTGTTCTGCAAAACTAGAAAACAACTTATATATGTTAAAACCGAGCGAAACAAAAGCTATTTTAAATACCGAGATGTTTAAAAAAGATGAAACTCAAAATAAATGACAAAAGATTTCTCCTAATCTCTATCTTTGGCACTTAAGACTAGGCCACATTGATCTCAATAGGATTAAGAGATTGGTTAAAAGAGGACTTCTAAATGAGTTAGAAGACAACTCTTTACCTCCATGTGAGTCTTGTCTTAAGGGTAAAATGACTAAATGATTGTTTTCCAAAAAAGGTTATAGAGCCAAAGAAACCTTAGAACTTGTGCATACAGAAATCTATGGTCCAATGAATGTCAAAACACGAGGAGGGTATGAATATTTCATCAGTTTTATTGATGATTATTCAAGGTATGGCTATCTTTACCTAATGCATCACACGTCTAAAGCTCTTGCAAAATTCAGAGAGTATAAGACTGAGGTTGAGAATCTATTAGGTAAAACTATTAAAACACTTCGATCAGATCGAGGTGGAGAGTATTTGGACTTAAGATTTCAGGACTATATGATAGAACATGAAATAACGTCTCAACTCTCAACCCTTGGTATGTCTAAATAGAATGGTGTATCAGAAAGGAGAAATAGAACTCTGTTAGACATGGTTCGGTCTATGAAGAGTTTCGCTCAATTACCTAATCTGTTTTGGGGAATGCAGTGGTTCAGAAACACCTTATGAGTAAAGGAAAGGGCGTAAAGGTAGTTTACGTCACTTTAGGATTTGGGGATGCCTAGCACATGTGTTGTTGCAAAACTCCAAGAAATTAGAATGTTGTTCAAAATTATGTATATACGTAGGATACCCCAAAGAGACGAAAGGTGGTTTGTTTTATGACCTTCAAGAAAGTAAGAGTGTATGCATCAACAAACGCTACATTCGTAGAGGAAGACCACGTAAGAAATCATCAACCTCGCAGCAAACTAGTATTAAGTGAGATTTCGAAAGAAGCTACTAATGAAACAACAAGAGTTGTTGAGCAGGCTGGTCCTTCAACAAGAGTTGTTGATGGAGCTGGCACTTCTGGTCAATCACATCCTTCTCAAGAGTTGAGAATGCCTCGACGTAGTGGGAGGGTTATAACTCAACCCGATCATTACTTGAGTTTGGCAGAAACTCAAGTCATCATACCTGATGATGGCGTTGAGGATCCATTGACCTATAAACAGGAAATGAATGATGAAGATAGAGATCAGTGGATCAAAGCCATGAATCTTGAAATGGAGTCAATGTACTTCAATTCAGTCTGGGAACTTGTAGATCAACCATATGGGCTAAAACCTATTGGTTGCAAATGGATCTATAAGAGGAAACAGGACTAAACCGGTACAGACCTTTAAAGCTCGACTTGTAGCAAAGGGTTATACCAAAAGAGAGGGGGTGGACTATAAAGAAACCTTCTCTCTTGTTGCTATGCTTAAATCGATTAGAATACTCTTGTCCATTGCCACATTTTATGATTATGAAATTTGACAAATGGATGTTATGACAGCTGTTCTAAACGGCAATCTTGAAGAGAGTATCTATATGCCTCAACCAGAGTGGTTCATTGAATCAGATCACGACCAAAGGGTTTGCAAGCTTAAAAGATCCATTTATGGGTTGAAGCAAGCATCTCGATACTGGAATATAAAGTTTGATACTGTGATCAAATCTGATGGTTTTAAACATAATGTTGACGAACCTTGAGTTTATAAAAGGATAGTCAACTCTATAGTAACTTTCCCAATGTTGTACGTTGACGATATCCTACTCATTGGAAATGATGTGGGATTTGTTACTGACATTAAGCATTGGCTAGCGACACAATTCCAAATGAAAGATTTGGGAGAGGCCCAGTTTGTTCTTTGAATCCACATTGTTCGAAATTGCAAGAACAAAACACTAGCATTGTCTCAGGCATCGTACATCGACAAAATATTGATTTGATATAAGATGCAAGACTCCAAGAAAGGATTATTACCTTTCAGGCACGGAGTTCATTTGTCGAAGGAACAAAGTCCTAAGACACCTCAAGAAGTTGAGGATATGAGACACATTCTCTATGCTTCAACAGTTGGTAGTTTGATGTATGTCATGCTATGTTCCCGACTCGACATATGCTATGCTGTGGGAATTGTCAGCAGATACCAGTCCAATCCGGGATGTGATCATTGGACTACTATTAAGAATATCCTCAAGTATCTTAGGAGAACCAGAGACTATATGCTAATGTACGGTGCTGAGGATCTAATCCTTAGAGGGTACACTGACTCAGATTTTCAGACCGATGTAGATTCGAGGAAATCGACATCAGGATCTGTCTTCACTTTGAATGGAGGAGCAATAATATGTTGAAGCATAAAGCAATGTTGCATTGCTGATTCCACCATGGAGGCTGAGTATGTTGCTACTTGTGAAGCAGCAAAAGAATCTATATGGCTTAGGAAGTTCTTAACTTATTTGGAAGTCGTTCCAAATATGCATCTTCCCGTCACTCTTTATTGTGATAACAGTGGAGCAGTTGCCAATTCAAAAGAACCAAGAAGCCATAAGCGAGGAAAATATATTGAGCGCAAATATCATCTCATAAGGGAAATTGTGCAACAAGGAGATGTGATTGTCACACAAATAGCTTTAGAGCACAACATTGCTGATCCATTTACAAAGCCCCTCACGGCTAAAGTGTTTGAAGGGCACCTAGTGAGCTAGGACTACGAGTTATGTAATCTAGGGCAAGTGGGAGAAAAGGCACGAGTATGTGATGCCCTAGTTTATTGTATTTATGTCTTTCTCTCTATTATTCAACGTTATAAAACCCCACTAGAGTTTTAGTCCAAGTGAGAGTTTGTTGGGTTTTATGTCCTAAAACTCATAGTTTGTAAACAAAAACATATTCTATGGGGGCATCCTATGCAATGAGTATTGCATAAGATCGAACCATGAAGAAAATCACTCTCACTTTATAATGTCGTTTACTGTTGAGACTGATTTTCTTTTCCTTCAATGACCTAGGTAACTCGATCTTAATCCTGAGCTAACCATGAACTCCTGTTTATTCGGAATTATCTTTAGATTTTCATGGGTGAGAGTGGCCTAAGTTCGTTCACTCAATAAGCCTCTCATTTAAAGGGTAAGACTGGGTGAATAGTCTAGGAGTGAGAGTAAGAAATCGCTGGAAGACTCACTAAAAGTTTGGGAGTGATCAAGAAACCGCCAAAAGACTCAATTAAAGTTTGGGAGTGAGAGCAAAAAACCATTGAAAGACTCACTAAAAACTAGCCGGAAGACTCACTGAAAGTTTGGGAGTGAGAGCAAGAAATCATTGAAGGAGAAAGCACCAGAACATTCACTGAAAGTTTGGGAGTGAGAGCAAGAAACCATCGGAAGATTCACTGAAAGTTTTTTAGTGAGAGCAAGAAACCGCTAGAAAATTCACTGAAAGTTTGGGATTGAGAGCGAGAAACCGTCTTTAGACTTACTGAAAACTAGCCAAAACACTCATTGAAAGTTTTGGAGTGAGAGCAAGAAACTACTGGAACACTTACTAAAACTAGCCAAAAGACTCACTGAAATTTTGGGAGTTAGAGCAAGAAACCGCCGGACTCACTAAAAGTTTGAGACTGAGAGTAAGAAACCATCGAAAGACTTACTGAAAGTTTGGGACTGAGAGCGAAAGTCTCACTGATGTTTAGGAGTGAGAGCAAGAAACTGCTGGAAAACTCACTGAAGTTTGAGAGTGAGAGTAAGAAACCGCCGAAAAACTCACTAAAGTTTGGGAGTGAGAGCGAAAGACTCACTGAAGTTTGGGAGGGGAGAGGGAAGAGGGCCATGACCGAACCTGTGACCCGTCTATCGCATCGCACCGCGTGTCAACCTTTAATGTAAAAACCCCTCTGGTTGAATTGTTCGACGTAGTTTTGACCCATCCGGACTTGATTTCAACCTCGTTTTAGGTACATTAGGTCATTTTAAGGGCGTATTTCTCAATTTCAAGTTGGATTTATGATTTTTTTTTAAAATACTTACAAAAGGTGTTGAACGATCAAATAGGAACCAACCACCAACGATAACATAGGACGCCTACGAGGAGCGAGGAACTTACGTTAAAAATTAATTAAGGAATATGTCGGGTAAGGCCTACCAAGTAAGTGGCCCTACTTTCGTAGGTTATAGAAATTGTATTTTGTATGTTGGCACGTGCCCGTGGTTTTGCACGTGTCATAAAAGTTTAAAATACTTCTCTCTATGAGGTATGAAAATAAGAGTCTATTTTCTTATGGTACTATGCTAACGGGCATCTTAAATGTGTACCATATACTCTACACACGGCCCAGTCGATTTGCACACCGCTGGGTCTCTTTCCCTATCGCATACCCCGCAATGGATGTTTTCATCGTCTACTCGTGCTCACTATTCATATCCATGTTGAGCTCGCCACATCCAAGAAACGTGATTTTTCTACTGCAGATTATTTTTGAAAGATCAAAGGGCTGGTTACCCAGTTGGCTGTCGCTGGCTCTTCCTTGCGGGACGATGATGTGATCGCGTATCTCCTTGTTGATCTTGGCTCTGACTATGATCCCTTCGTCACCTTGATGACTACCAAGAGTGAAACCCTAACGCTTGATGATGTGTTTGCACATCTAATGACGTTTGATGCTCGCCAACTACAACACCAGTTGAACTTTAGTTAAATCCTCAATCTTCGGCCAATTATATTGATCGTGGTGGTCAGTAGAAGAACTGTGGGTGTAGGGATCATGGTCGTTTTCGTTCTCAAGGTGGCGCGCCCTCTCATCTTGTTGGTGATCGTTGGTGACCCTTCTGCTAGTCCTTCCTGCCAGATCTGCAGCAAAGTGGGGCATACTGTCGTTAGCTGCTAGCATAGGATTGATGATCCTATCAAGATGAACCTCCTTATGCTCCTTCTGCTCCTTCTACATCACTGGCGGCTACTTCCTCTTACAAGATTGATCCAAATTGGTACAATGACATAGGCACTACTAATCATATCACTAGTGACCGGTTGTCTCGTTGTGCATGAACGCTACCAATAGGTGAACAAGTTCCAGTTGGCAATGAAGCAGGTTTGCATATTTTGCATACTGGTCATTCTTCAATTAATATTGTTGCTCGTCCTCTTGCATTGCGTAATATTTTGCATGTGCCTGAAATTTCCAAACATCTTCTTTCCGTTAATAAATGTTCTCGTGATAATGACGTATTCTTTGAATGCCATCCTTGGCATTTTTCTATTAAGGATCAACAGTCGAGGAAAAGCCTTCTAGACAGGAGGTGTGAGTCTGATCTCTATCGTATTAAGCAATCTAATGTCGATGATCTCAAGCACACCTTATTGAGTAGATCTACTACTCACGCCCAATGGGATGCACATCTTGGACAACCTTTTTCTCAAGTAGTAAAGTCAATTTGTGTCTCAATAATATTTTGTGTGCTAGCAAGGCACCTTTGCCCGTTTGTAATGCGTGTCAGCTAGCAAAAACTCATCAGTTACCATAGACTAGTTCTTTTCATAGGTCTTCGACACCTTTGGAACTGATTTTTTCAGATGTTTAGGGTCTTGAACCTCCAGCTGTTGGGGGTTTTAAATATTATATAAACTTCATTGATGATTTCAGTAAATTTTCGTGGATCTATTTGATGCATGATCTTACAGAAGGTCTTCATATACTTTTGCAGTTCCAAGCTCATGTTGTGCGCCTCCTAGATACTAAAATCAAGTGTGTCCAGTCTAATTGGGGTGGAGAATATCAGAAAATTTATAACACATTCTTTTGTTCCCTTGGAATTTCTCATCGTGTTTCGTGCCCTCACACGTAACAACAAAATGAGTCTGCTGAATGCAAGCATCATCATAAAGGGTATAAGTGTCTTAACATCGATTTCGGTCGTGTCTATATTTCTAGAGACGTCATATTTGATGAGAATATTTTTCCATTCAAGAGAGCCCCACCCAGTTCTTCCCCAACCTTGCAGCCGACGCATAATGCCCATGATTTGTGCACCTTGCATTTGGGTAACAACAGTGCTAATTTGGAGAATGATCATATGCATATATCTGTGCCTACTAACTCTTTGATTGCAGAAAATCTGGTGCCCACATCAGCATTAGGATTGCTGCCGCAATCCTCCGTGTCACTGTCATGCCAATTGGCATCGATTGTTCTGCCAGTGATTGGGGCCTTGGATCCTCTACCAGCAGATGATATTGCTCAATGCCCAATTGGATCCTCGGTAGCTAGTCGACTGACTACTGTAGCACTGTTTGCTCCCCTTGCAACTGCTGGTACAACTATCCCCTTAGTTGTGGATCTTGCATCTACTACTCATCTATATGGTACTCGATTGAAGCACAATATCAAGCAACCCAAGGTGCGTACAGATGGAACAGTAACATATTTTATGGTTCGGTCTTCGCCTCTGAACCTACTTCACATATTACTACTATGGAGCATCCCCTCTGGTGTCAGGCAATGAATGATGAATTCAGGCACTTCTAAAAAATAAGACATGGAACTTAGTTCCTCCTCATCCTGGTCTTAACGTTATTGATTACAAAATGGGTTTTTAAACTCGAGCAAAAGCCATATGGCTCTATTGATTGCTACAAACCATGTCTGATTGCTAAAGGATTTAAACAGCAGTATGTCGTTGATTATGATGATAACTTCAGTCCCGTTGTTAAGGTCACTACCATTCGACTCTTATTATCTCCTGTAATTTCTCGTGGTTGGGCTATTTGGCAGATTGATATTTAAAATGCTTTTCTTCCTGGTTTTCTTAATGAAGATGTTTATATGAAGCAGCCCCCTGGATTTGTGGATTCTAAACATCTTGGTTATCTCTGCAAGCTGTATAAGTCGCTTTATGGCCTCAAACAAGCTCCACGTGCCTGATTTTCTTGTCTTAGCTCCAAACTATTATAGCTGGATTTTACACCTTCAAAGGCGGATATCTCACTTTTCATTTTTAACAAGACAGACATTCAGATGTATATCCTCTCACACATATCAAACATATGACACTATAGAGTCACTAAGCACGTGTCATCTTACATAACACAAACTTCTAACTATGCCTATTGTAAGACCACTTACTTGGATGACCTTGGTCGACGTTCTATCTAATACTCGAATACGCTTGATTTCATCCCTCAAAGTTTGTTTCAAGTATCATAGAGATGTTTCACTCTATTAGAACATTCACCTTGTTTCATTAGAAAATTCTTGTTTCCTACCTAATTTAACTTCAATTAAGAAATTGAACATTGTACTCACCTTAATTCCCCTTAAATAAGATCAAATTCAGCTTCAAGAGGGTCAAAAACATTGAAATCGTTCTTAAAACGTCTAACCCAAATCAAATGACTTCTTTTTAGCTGTTAGAGACTAGCAAAGTCGAGCCTAGTGAGCCAGTGGCTGGGGACAAGACACGTGTCGGTAGTGAGCCAATGCGTACAAGTTGTGATTCGGCTCGAAACGCAGATTTCAGGTTAGAAAAGTAGAGAGTAGGTTAAGTCATTATCAACAAAAAGATTCTAGATTATATTACCCGACGAAGAGGTCAATTAAATATTGAATTTCTTATCTGTTTATATTGTTACTTTTGCCTTAGTCATTATCAACAAAAAGATCATTATAGGGTAGGTTTTGTTGGATTCAAATTTTCGTCCAAATATAACATATTTTAACTTGGATGTAACAACTTGCTATATATAATACACCCTATTAACTATTACTGTATGATATATATTTAGATAAATAAGGTTAGAAAAGTAGAGAGATTTAGATGGTACAACTTGTCAATCTTTAATGTATACCAATTTGATTTTGGCTCTATATATATATATAAAAGAAACAAAATGGATTTGTGAACAAAGAAAAAGTTACCAACTTAAACTCCCACCAAAAAATGAAGCCTCAAAACATATTCGGTCTCATCATATTGCTTGCTTTTAAATCAAACATGATTATTACCTCATGTTTTGCACAACCCGACTCAATGATACAATGTCCATTCTCCCCATGGGAAGTTGCAATTTGGAATCATATGAAAGATTCAACTCTCTTGGCTCACTACGTCTAAAGACAACAATTTAGGCGAACATGAAATCGGCCTTGAAGAGAAATACTCTTGGACCTTCAAAGAAAATTTTTGGCAATCAACACGATTTTGGTGCAATTTTAGCAGCAAACACGGACATGCTTCTGGTGAAGTATTTTGGCCAGAAATGGAAAATTTGTTTAGTGATCAATGTTATAATAGTATTTGTACATGGGCAGCAGAAGACAATGGCATTTCCTTAGGTCTTGGTTCTAAAGAATCATATCTATTAGAGTACCCTTGGAAATGATGTTGAGTTTCATTGGGCTGATTTAAACACAACTTCCAAAGATGTCAAGTTTCATTGGGTTGATTTCAACATAATTGTTGATCTAGACACAAGAAAACCCTTATTACTTTTCTATTTTCAGATTGGAGGTCAATTCTTGTGTACTTGTTGAGCTAAAATGTATACTGATGATAATAAAAATAAAACATAATATAATTATATATATATAATAATTTTTCTTTTTTGGAAAGATACAAAATGAAAGGACCGGGCTGACTCGATGACTTCATAAAAGATGGAAAAAATTTTAACGAAATAAAACAAGAAAATTTAAAACATAATATACATTATATCAAAATAAAGTTCATACATAAGTTTTTAAAACACAACCCAACCATTAAGACACAAAATATTTTAAAATAAAAAGGTTGAGGACGACGGGTGAAACTTGTCTACGACGCCTACTCTAGAGTCTATTTTCGACCTCGAAAAGCTCCTTATTACCTGAAAAATATGAAAAATAAGGAATGAGTACAAAGACTCAATAAGTAGCCTACTTTTAGGCTCTTAATCGTGTCCTTGATATGCTAGAGTATCACACTCTTTCTTTTATTTTTCTGGTTCTTGTTGGAAGTACTTAGGCTCTTTAGTTCTTATCCTTGACTCGTGGGTTGATATCATGATCTATCCAGAGGACCTTGGTCCTCATATCCTTAAACTTTAGTTCTAATCTAAGGGCCTTAGTACTATGGTTCTTAGTTCTTGGTTCTTGGTCTTGGAACTTAGATCTTGATTCATGTTGTAGTCATTGATCTTTGTCTTGTTCTTGGTACTTTCTAGGTTTTTGTTCTGCTCTTGGTTCGTTCTCCAAGACAATCCCCCTAAGATTTACAGTACTAGTCATAAACTTGACAACCTTTGTCCAAAGTTTCATGCGTTCCAAGGGACAGAGTTTCAGAATATTTGGTGGTTACCTAGTTCATGAACCAAAGGTAAATTACCTTAGGAGTACTATGGTCATTTTACATCATTTCTTGGTTTACCTACTTAACCTTATCCTGTGACAACTATCCTATGCATGTGCCACGGTCTGTACTTGCAATGTCGTCATCAGTTGCATAGAGGTGTCTTGCCTTACCTGAAATAAATGTAGCACACGACTTTAATATTTTAAGAAATGCTCAGTAAGTGATCCCACTATTGGAGTCTAGTAATGCTAGCACATGTAACCCATGATTAGATGTGTAGTACTTTCCTACACACGGCCCACACGTGCGAACGTGAGTCTCCAAGCAGTTCACACCCTTGGACCCATTATAGTCAGGCTAGTTGTCCGTAACCGATTATTTGGAGGTTAGCAGACCCCCGAGCATCATACGAGGCATGATCATCATCATCGTAGTGTACGCGTCCATACTCATCATCATAAATGGGAAAGTAACCCGATGTATATGACTAGAATATGCATGAGATCCCTATAGTTTTCATCTTTAAATTATTTTATGACACAACCCTATACATCATTCACACATTACCGTAGGTAACATGCATGCATTGGCCTTCATACGTTCATCATCATTAACATCGATTGGGGTTGTGTCTTCGAAAAATCATCTTCATAATACATCGTGGCATCTAATAAATCTACATCAACTTAATATGGAATATCATCATATTAAGTCATCTCATAATCAAGCAACTTATATCATCATGTTATGATGTATCATTATCATCATGTCATCTACCATGTCATCGTCATGTCATCAGCTCATAGCATCATGTCATATCATCATATACATCATCACATCATCATATAATAACATTACACCCTCATAGAACATCATTACATTATCATATAACAATATCTGCTAGCAGTGTGTTTGGGCTATTACACACTAATTCCCATAAACTAGGTGTCCTCTAACACAGCTTAAGTCAATCAACAACTAAATGCGAAAACATCTATCAATGAAACAATAAAATTCGCAATTTGCCCCATGACTAACTTCTCCACCTTGCTCCTCACTCCCGTATCATAGCCTTGCCTGAAAATCATTTTAAAAAAAAGGATGAGTATTAAAATACTCAATAACGAACTCCACTATTGAGATCAGACACATAAACAATCACATGACAATCAAACAAAATTGAGGGATCTTAGTGGTTAATTACCCAAAACTCACAATGCCTAATTTTTACCACATGAAAATCAACATCTACCTTTACTCCTTAAAATGACTATCAATGGCTGGTTATCGAAAAACAAATAGCGTTTAACCCTCACCTTGTTAATCATTTTCTGCATTCACCTCGTAGAGTGACCATTAGTGCCTGGTTATCCGATACACACAGCATGTAACCTTCAACATCCATCTTAACTCCTTAAAATGATTATCAATGGTTGGTTACCCAAAACACATAGCATGTAACCCTAACCTTGATAACTATTTTCTTAAATCACCTTGTAGAGTGACCATTAGTGGATGATTACCGAAAACACACCGTGTGTAATCCTAACCACAACCTCCTTGATCATCAAAGGTAACATGCATGCATTATGTCCCAAACTGTTTATTTACATGAGCAACCATACATTATGTTACACAACACTCAGCCATACAATAACAAACATACTCAACCCTTTTAGAAAAACAAAACAGTTTAGTTTCAATAGGAAGACCTCTTACTTGGAGAACTTCTTTTCTAATCGTCCCTATAGATAATGATCCAACTTCGACTTAGAACGAGCCTACATTGAAACACCCAAGTTTAACCAACCCAACTTGATGTGATACAATGACTCCTACAAATCATAAGGTTTTATTATTTACCTTCTTCCTACGTAGAGGTTAGGTCAAATCCAAAGTATTCTAAAAAGAACACATTGTACCATCGTTGGTTGGCGCATTGTACTTAAATATTAATTTGACACTTCAAATTAAATTTATTTTCTCCTTTATATTTAATATATCTAATATATTAAATATCAATTTGAACTCTTCAAATTTTCTTCCAAAGAAATTGAACCTTTTAGCGTTACTATGAGCTAGCAAGGAGACCTTATGGACTTACAGATTATAAGCACCAATGATATAAAATTAATTAATTAAACACTTTAATTAATCAATTTCTATTCATTAACTATAGGTCACTCCACAATAGACCTAGAGTTGCACTCTTATGCACGGTAGGACAAGTTATGTCCATTGATATAACTATTACAAGCTAGTCGATCCTTCATGAGTTGTTCATAATTACAGCTGGGTCAAAAGTCCGTTTTACCCCTGTAATTCCAGTCGATCCTTCATGAGTTGTTCATAATTACAGCTGGGTCAAAAGTCCGTTTTACCCCTGTAATTCCATCTTTTCCTTCATGAGTTGTTCATAATTACAGCTGGGTCAAAAGTCCGTTTTACCCCTGTAATTCCATCTTTCACCTTAAGTACCACTGATTCTCTAATGAACAATTTGTTTATGATCCAATCATAAACCAAGTCCCTCTTAGACCAACGAGAGGGTAGGGGTCCCATTGTTCAAGTCCCAAAATCAGTACTTAAGAGAACAACTCATCTACTTTCCTTATATGGAAAGAAGTGAATTCCATCTCATGATATTATGTTCCCAACTCCGTATTTGTTGAAGTCCCCAAAATGGTAGGCATATTGAATCGGCTAAAACAGTCACCCATGTAAATTAAAAAACAATCCCTCACAGGAGGAGTTCATAACTCACTCAAGATTAAGATCGAGTCGCACGTAATCATCATGTGAAATATTAATCTTCTCAATTAACGGATTTATAAAGAGAGATTAAATATTAATCTTCTCAAGAAGTGAATTCCATCTCATGATATTATGTTCCCAACTCCGTATTTGTTGAAGTCCCCAAAATGGTAGGCATATTGAATTGGCTAAAACAGTCACCCATGTAAATTAAAGAACAATCCCTCACAGGAGGAGTTCATAACTCACTCAAGATTAAGATCGAGTTGCACGTGATCATCATGTGAAATATTAATCTTCTCAATTAACAGATTTATAAAGAGAGATTAAATATTTTTTGGTCCATTCTTATACAAACTCATTTTATAGGATACCCCCACTTACATGTCTCCACATGAACGATTTGGATCAAATCATTTGTAATGATTACAAAGTGGGTCGTATCAATAGTGTTACCAGGATAAGGCACCCAACCTTATCCATTTACTATGGACTCTTTAGGTTATTACTTGAACACAATCCTCTTATATGTCAACCACATACTGTTCAAGATTACATTAATAACCTTGGATTTTCATACAATGGATAACAATTAAATTACAAATAAAATAATAAAAATTATTGTTAAAAACTAAATAATTAATTACGAGGCTTTAGGGCATAAATTCTAATAGAGCTGAGCCAAAGTCGGTCAGTTGTGCAATCGAGCAAGTCAAGAGGAGGCACGCCCATGCACATTCAAGGGGGCTAGAGGCTCAGGCGGGTTCTCGAGTGGGTCGGGTTATGTTGCTCGTTTCATTCTTGCGTCTGTGGGCTTTTAGTGAGTCACGTGCATTCGTGGGTTGCATGTGGGCTTCTTGTCGTGTGCATAGAGTGGCTGCAGATGGGTACACCCCGAGTCTAGGTCTGACCTGATTTCGACCCATGGATCCCTTCTTCCTCACCTGGCTCCCTCGATCCTCCGTCCTTTTTTTTTTCTATCTTCCTTGACACCCTTAAACTCCTTTCTCTGATGTTTCTCCACCTAAGATCTGGCCAGCGTGACTCTCTACCTACCTACCATCCACACCGATGATGCTTGAATCCCTCGAATGCACCTACAATAATGATTTTTTTTAATCATCATGAATATCTCCATAAAACACCCACCTTACATGCACCAAAAATGTAGCATAATCGACGTAACACACAGTCAGGCTTACAATTTTTGTGCTTGGAGATCATTGGTCATTTCTCACGCTACATATCTTATACTTCGTTGAGTGCTAAATCGAGCCCTTTAGTCTCACTTGCTGCCGCTGTCTGTTCTGTGCATTAAACGCTCTCAAATGGCAGGGGTGCTTGGGTGATCGAAGGTCTGTGTGACAGAGTTTTTGTAGGAACATGGGTGGTTTCGTTTTGTGAGATCTTCGCCACCTCACTGGAAATCTCGCAATTTCTGGCGAACTACTATATTTCTTTTTTGTGCCGTTGCAAGTACCTACTTACCGTGATAGGTTTATTTGTAATATAATATTTTTAAAAATAATTATCTTATTTGAATCCTATATACTAATATACATTCCAAGGTTGCAAATGTCACAAAAACTTCAATCTTGTGATTTAGATCATAGTACTTCACAAGCCATGGCATAATTTGAATTATGTCCTCAACATGAACTAGATCAAAATCTTTGTACCGACCATAAATTAAAAAAAAAAAATTGTGCAATCGCATGATGCCACGTACACAGTGGCCCTTACAATAGTCATGTATGCTTTATATTTTATGATGCAGTGAGTATATTATATGATAATGATGTATGATATATGATGACGTGATTGTGTTATATGATGATGCTATATGATGTGATATGATGCTCTACAATGTTTTTACATCATGATGTTTTATGATGATGATGATGCATGACAACATAACGATGTAAGACGTAAGATTATGAGATTACTTAATATGACATTATTAAATATTAAGATGAGGCGCATGTTTTAAATTCAATGATGCATTATGACGATTATTTTTCTAATGCATAACCCTAGTTAATGTTAATGATGATGAACATAAGAAGACCAATACATGCATTAGGGTAATATGTGAATGGAATATAGGGTTGTGTCATATAGATGTAATAAAGATGAAAAACTATAGGGACTTCATGCATTTTGTGTATACATATACATCGAACTACTTTCCTTTTTATAATGATGAGTGCAGACGCGTACACTATGATAATGATGATGCTCATGCCTTGCATGACACTCAAAGGTCTGCTGACCTTCAAATGTCGCTACGTACAACTAGCTCGATGCTCGTACGTGTTGGACCAAAGGGTGCGAATCGCCTAGGGATCCACGTTCATACGTGTTGGTCATTTGTAGCAAGATACTACAGATCTAATTTTGTCCAAACTGGAGGTTACTCCTGTGATGGTTTTAACGATAGGTCCCTAAATTATGAGTTGCATGTGTTTACATTACTAGACCCCAATAGTGGGGTAATGTACTAAGTATTTCTTAAAATACTCAAGCCATGTGCTACTTCTATTTTCAGGTAAAGGTAAGGCACCCCTATACGACTGACGACAAAATTGCAAGTAGAGACCATGACACGTGCACAAGATAATAGTATTTTATTTTCTTAGACATAGGTTAGTATAGGGTGTGTAGTAGCCCAAAAATAAATAAACAAATAAAAATACTTATAAAAATAGTTAAAATAATAATAATAAATAATTAATTAATTACTTAATTAATTTTAAAAAAAAAACAACAACAACAACCTTTCCCCGCTTCTCTCCACTAACCTCTCATCCTTCCCACAATTATCTCTCTCCAACCTTCTTCGAAAGTTGTAAAAAAAAAGAAAAACAATAATTGTCAAATTTACTTAAGAAAAAAAAAAAAGAGAATGACCTTTACCCAGATTCACCAGATATTTATGTGAAGATAGATCTAATCGATAAGGTATATATTAAATCTTCAGTATCTTTCATCCTATTTTTTTTAGAAATCACAACCAATTATAGTTAGATCTTCCTTGAATTATTACAATGATCTAGTTTTGAGTTAGAAACTGAATGTCAATCATTTATACAATTCTAGTCAATCACGTCAAATAAAAAAAAGAAGACTAGGGAATTATTACAATGATCCTCATTGAATTAGAAACTAGAAATTTGGAATGCATGAGAACACAATTAAAAGAAAATAGATAAAAAAAATTAGGAAATTAAAATCCACAAACTAAATATAGAGGGAAAGGTAAACACATAGGGTAAATACAAAGAGTAGTAAAGCCGAGAATAATTTGAAATAGCTGTATCTACTTTCGAATACAACGGTATGAAAAATAAGATTTTTAATAAAAATATAATTATAGATATATAACATTTCAGACTTTTAACAATGGACCAATGTAAATTAGAGAAATAATGTTGTAGAGTTCAAACCTGAAACTAATGTCATGGGCTCATATAGGTTGACTCGGATTTCAAAGGACGGAATCGAACTTTAATTGAAGAAACATTCGTGACAACGACTTAAGCTAGCCAGGTAAGTGACCTTACTATCGGCATGGTTATATTTTGATGTTGACACGTGCCCTGTGGTTCTGCACGTGTCGTATATATTGATATGTGTGAATTATCTGTGGATCGATATGCTTCCTATATGTTATGTATATGTTATAATATGTGAATTGTGTGATAATAGTTACTGTACGATGTGTTCAAGGATATGTTTGAGATAGGATACAAGAAAGATGCACAAAACGAAATGTAACAATAGGAGTAAAATACGTTCACGAAACGTTAAGGTTAGGTTACATACTGGAGTGATATGGATAGGAGAGATTGATGGAAGAATACGGTTAGGTTACGGGTAGAAAGGGATAAGTTTGTAATAGATTGATAGAACGATAGCGTTAGGTTAAGTTCTTGTGATGATATGACTAAGGTACGTTCACTTAATGATATGTCTGTGATAGGTATAAGAACGTTAAGGCTATGATAAGTTAGAGAATGATATGACTATGAAGTGTTTACGTTATTACTTGTTTATGATATGATACATTGTGATGCAATATGTCATGGTATGATGTGTATATGATGAAATGTTATGTTAAAAACATAGAACGTTATGTTAGGTCTCTTAAATTGTGTGTGTATACAGTATGATATGAATGGCATGAAATTACGATAAATGACATGAAATATAACCCCGTTAGAATTATGTATGATTGAGAACGGAAGAATGAGAAACAATATGATATGAATGATGAACGATATCTGAAACAATATGAAAAATGATATGATATGTACTTAATGCTAGCGGGGTTGTATTAAAGGATAATAAAATTGTAGAAGTAGTGGGGACCTCATGCATTATGTGTGTTCATGCATATGGGGGGATACCCTATCCCTCACGAGGGTACGGACGCATACATCCAATGGCAGGACAACAATCGTTATGCTTTACATAGCACTACCATGACGGTTACTAGTTCTAACGGCTCCCGACATAAGGGGCTCCCAGAGTATGCCCACCGGATAAGAAAAGTGGCCCAGCGGTGTGCGAACTAGCTAGTGAGCCCATACTCGCACGTATGGGTTGTGTGTAGAGTATATGGTACACGTCCACGATTACCCGTTAGGACAGTACCATAGGGAAAACGAAACAAAACGAAACGAAAAATAGGTCCCATCATTTCAATTCATGTGATTGTTGCATTTATCCCCAGTAGTGGGGTCACTTACTGAGTATTTCTTTAAATACTCAAGCCATGTGCTGCTACATTTTTCAGGGTAAGACAAGGCATTCCTGTACGGCTGACGACAGCATTGCAACTCGAGATCATGGCACATGCATAGAATACTGGTATTTATTTTCTTAGACTTAGGCTAGAATAGGATGTTTTAAACTTAAACGCTTATTTATTTTATTTCGGGTCTTTTGTTGTGTCGTTTTAAAGATGTTTTCGAAACACGTAAGTCCATGGCTGTGTTTTAAGTTAAAGGTTATGTTTTATGGAATTTAAATAAAGTCTTCCGCATTCAATGTTTATGGTAAGTGACCTTAAATTAAATAGAAAATTTTGGGTAGTTACAGGGTGTTTTACTTTTGATGTTTTAATTATTTTTTTATTTATTATTTCCTTACGTGGTCTTAAAGATGCTTTCAAAAGCCTAAATTTATGGGAGTATTTTAAATTTATATTTTAAGATAAAGTTTTAAATGTTTAGTTGGTATAAGAGCATAGAGTATGATGATAGTAGAGAATTTAGGTTACTAAAAATCTAGGATGGTTACAATCTTTCATCCAAAAAAAGTAAAAGGGTGGTTAGATTCTAGATTATATTACCCCGACAAAGAGGTTAATTAAATATTAAATTTCTTATATGTTTGTATGGTTACTTTTGCCTTAATCATTACCAACAAAAAGATCATTATGGGTAGATTTTGCTCGATTCAAACACTCATCCAAATATAAGATATTTTAACTTGGATGTGACAACTTTCTATATGTATAATGCACCCTATTGAACTGTATGGTATACATTTAGATAAATAAGATTAGAAAAGCAGAGAGGTTTAGATGGTATAACTAGTGAATCTTTATTGTACACCAATTTCATTTGGCTATATATAAAAAAAACAAAACAAAATGGATTTGTGAACAAAGAAAAAATTACCAACTTAAACTAAAAAAATAAATAAATGAAGCCAAAAATGAATTCTCAAAACATATTTTGTGGGTGGTATTGCTTGCTTTTAAATCAAACATGATTATTAGCTCATGTTTTGCACAATCCGACTCAAAGATATAACGTCCGTTCTCCTCATGGGAAGTTGCGATTTGGAATCATAGGAAGGATTCAACTCTCTTGGCTCATTGCAAGTCTAAAGACAACTATTTAGGCAAACATGAAATTGGACTTGGAGAGAAATACTCTTGGACCTTCATAGAAAATTTTTGGCAATCAACACAGTTTTGGTGCAATTTTTTGGCAGTAGAAGACAATGACATTTTCTTACGTTCTCGTTCTAATGAACCATATCTATTAGAGTACCCTTGGAAATGATGTTGAGTTTCATTAGGTTGATTTCAACACAATTGTTGATCTAGACACAAGAAAACCTTATTACTTTTCTATTTTAAGATTGGAGGTCAATCCTTTTGAACTTGTTGAGCTAAAATGTATATTGATGATAATAAAAATAAAACATGATATATATATATTCTTTTTTTTTTTTTTTGAAAAGATACAAGTTGTAAGGACCGGGCTGACTCGATGACTTCATAAAAGAAGAAAAAATTTTAAAACATAATATATATTATATCAAACAAAAAGTTCATACATAAGTTTTTAAAACACAACCCAACAGTTAAGACATAAAATATGGAATGGACACAAAACATTTTAAAATAGCAAGGTTGAGGACGACGGGTGAAACTTGTCTATAACACCTACTCCAGAGTTCGCATCCAACCTCGAAAAGCTCCTTATTACCTGAAAGATATGAAAAATAAGGAATGAGTACAAAGACTCAGTAAGTAGCCTATTTCTAGGCTCTTAATTGTGTCCTTGATATGCTAGAGTATCACACTCTTTCTTTTCTTTTTCTTGTTCTTGTTGTAAGTATTTATGCTCTTTAGTTCTTATCCTTGACTTGTTGGTTCATATCACGATCTATCCTGAGGACCTTGGTCCTTGGATCCTTAAACTTTAGTTCTAATCTAAGGGCCTTAGTACTATAGTTCTTAGTTTTTGGTTCTTAGTCTTAGAACTTAGATCATGATCCATGTTTTAGTCATTGATCTTTGTCTTGTTCTTGGTACTTTCAAGGTTCTTGTTCTGCTCTTTGTTCGATTAAAGATATTTAGTACTAAATTATAGTTTACCATATACATCATATTTGATATTTTATTATAGGCAAATATCTAAATATTTGCCGTCTTACGATAGGTATCTTTCCATATATTGTTCTTTCCATTTATTACTATTTCTATTTCCTTGTAATTTATTTGATTATAAATAGAGAACTTTCACACACCATTTAAGTGTAGTGGTTTAGCAAACATTCTCAGGTTCGTTCTCCAAGACACTCCCCTAAGATTTACAATACTAATCATGAACCTGACAACCTTTGTCCAAGGTTTCATGCGTTCCAAGGGACAGAGTTTCATAATATTTGGAGGTTATGTAGTTCATGAACCGAAGGTAAATTACCTTAGGGGTATTATGATCATTTGACATCATTTGTTGGTTTACCTACTTAACCTTACTTAACCTTATCCAATGACCACAAAATTTCATATATAGTCTTAACATACCATATGCATTTGAGTTAACATACAGTAGTTCATGCAATATTAACAAACATGCTCAACGGGAAGATAACGTCCATCTTCATTGGGAGCGCATATTTCACAAGTTTTCCTTCCTACTTTATCATGCATACATATAGTATCACATTCTCACTCTAAAATGATTTCAGAGTCGATCATATCTAGATCCCATTGATTTTTTTAATTAATTTATTTGCATGGCTTACATGTTAATATGGTAGGTCCGGCTAGCTAGGTTTATCAATTTTACAGCATGCATGCTTAATCCAAGTGTTTCCTACACTTACTACTCGTGGGAATCCAAATGGTTACTTTCTTGGTTAATGTGTATTTTCCCGATCTCGAGTCTCTCGCAGGAGAGGGTTCCAAAAATTATGAAATTTCCTTGATGGGTCCTAATTCACTAATAATAAGGTCAATATTGAAATTGGGACGAAAAACAAGCAAACAGGCGAAAAACGGGAAAGAATAGGGGACTCCACGTGCTTGCACGCACAGGCAAGCTCTCCTACACTGGCACGCGCCCCCCACACGCAATGCACACACGCGGTAAGCTTGGGCATCGTGCGAGCAGTGGCGCACATCGAACCCCAACATGGCGCACAGGGAGTGGCAAGATCGTAAGGTTGGACTGTGGATCGCCAGATCGGTCACGGGTCAGTTTGGTGGTTCGAGAAGCTATTCGATTCACGTCAGCATTTTGATTTTGGTTTGACCCGAATCCGAGCGTGCTGATGCGTGTTAATAGGTAGGCTAAATGCATTTCTCTAGTGAAATGCTTCCACGTGTTACTCACCTTCCATCACGCTCCTGTGTACATTAGGCGTGGCGGCAATTTTCTCTCTCATGCGTTTTTTCAATTTTCCAGATTTCATCAGTTTCATGTGTTCAAACCATTTGCTTCAGATTTTTGTAACTTTTCGCCTGCTCCAATTTTTGTTTGAGATTCCTTCAAGAAACCTGTGTGAATCTTCTTTTAATTATACACCTCAAAACTCCACATCCATCGTTCAAGAAACTCCTTAGATCTAGGAAAAATCGAAACCAAAAGGTCATAGTCTTACCTTTTCCATTCTCAAATTTTCTGGAGTCTTAATTCGAAGTTTCTTGCCTTCGATTCGATCTTCAACGGTGGATTTGAGGCAGCCGATTTCTCTGTTCTTTTCTTTCAAAATCCTAACTTCTTCTTATCCCTTCTTTTCTTCCCCTTTCTTTCCCTTTCTTGTGATGACTCAACTATCCAGACTCCTCACGTAGGAGTATGGGCAAAATGACCTTGTCCCTATGTTGAACTTGTCCGTTTTTTTTAATCTTACAACTATCTCGAGCATAGTTCCCTTCTTCATCGACTCTAGCCTCGATCTCTTTAGCCTACAATAAAAAATCACGACCTAATTATCGTGCATATATTTGGATCTTAAGTAGGAAAATAAAGGTCATTGATACCTCTTAAGTTCAAGTGTTACAAAAAGTAACATAGTTTTTTAATACAAAAATGAAAAAGCCACCTATCAACTACTAAATGAAATCAATGCATACTACTATCCTATCTAAAGCCACCTAACACTCAACCATACAATACCAAACATATTCAACCCTGGTAGAAAAAAAAAACAGTTAAGTTTCAATAGGAAGACCTCTTACTTGGAGAGCTTCTTTTCTAATCGACCCTATAGATATTGGTCCAACTTCGACTTAGATCGAGCCTACATTTAAACACTCAAGTTTAACCAACCCAACTTGACATGATACAACGACTCCTACAAATCATAGGGTTTTATTGCTTACCTTCTTCCTACGTAGAGGTCGGGTCAAATTCGAAGTATTCAGAAAAGAAACCACATTGTAACTTCGTTGGTTGGTGCATTGTACCTTGATTACGTTTACTCCTCCAAATACTGGTTCTGGCGATGACGATAGTGTTCAATTCATGATGACGATGACAATTCGATGCGCGACGGCGACTGGCCGTGTCGGCGCGGGACGGCGTGGGTGATGGTGACGTAGGACAGCGCGAGCGATGAACGGGAACGACGATTTAAAGAAGAAGATGATGACAAAGAGGAAGAACAAGGCAGCGGCTAGGGTTTGTGAGTGGCTGGCTCGACTCCGGCTTCGTGCTCTATTACATGGGTGGCTGGCTTTTGTGGCTTTACGTAGAACCCTAGAGTTTATTTCTTTTAATGTATTGGGCTTGGGCCTAGGGTTTAATTTTTAATTTATTGGGCTTGGGCTAGGGTTTATGTAGCTGAACCGGTTTATTTTAACCGGTTTATTTTAATGTATTGAGCCACATGGGTGGCAGGCTTTTATGGCTTTACGTAGCTGAACCCTGGGGTTTATTTTTTTTTTAATGTATTGGGCTTAGGCCAAGGGTTTAATTTTTAATTTATTGGGCTTGGACTAGGGTTAGCTAAACCTAGGGTTTATTTTAATGTATTGAGCCTTGGGCCCAGAATTTGAGCTTTATGCATCCAACCATGTTTGGAATTAGAAAGAGTTCAGGGTAAGTCATAGCTTTAAAGGATATGTCCCATCATTAAATGTGTGTATTGCATTACTAATCCCAACAATGGGGTAACTTATTTAGTATTTCTTAAAATATTCAAGCCACAAGCTACCCTTATTTTTCACGTAAAGGTAAAGCGGTCCTGCATAGGTGACGATGAATTCTAAAATTACCATGGAAGAAATCATGATAGAGAAGTAGTACGCATTGATTTTCATTTAGTAGTTGATAGGATGATTATTTCATTTTTCATGTTCAAAGACTACGTTAGTTCTATTTTCTTATTTTAAATTAAACGTGTAAGTTCATGGCTTCATTTGTAAATACTTTATTTCAAACTTCCACATTTGTTATTTATGGCATTCATGTGATGATGCCTCTTATTTAAGCAAGAATATTATGAGTGTTACATTAGTGAGTGTGATATGTGATGAAACAATGAGGATTGTCTTGCATGATTTATTACGCCACGAAGAAAAATATGTGGACCTCAAGCATATTTGTATGTTCACGTGCACTGGGATACTTCCCCTTTATGATGAAATATGGATGTGTACACTAAGAGACGAAAATGATTATCCAAAGGAGCTAGTCCGACCAGTAGGCTCAGAGGGTGCGCAAGCCCACCTAGTGGGCCCATGCTCGCACATGTAGGTCGTGTGTAGAGAAGTACCACATATCCAATTTTTCTTGATTGGAAAGTCGACTAAGAGAATACGATTTAAAATTATAGGTCTCATCTATGCATGTGTTTGCATTCACCAAACCCAATATTGGGTCACTTAAAGAGTATTTCTTAAATTACTCAAGCCTTGTGTTATGCTTAAATTTCACGTAAAGGCATGGCATGTATGGTTGACGACGACATCGCGTTGAAGATCACGGAATCTTTGTTAGTGTAGTTGCATTTTCACTCCTTAGATATTACGTTAGATTTGACCATTGTTTTAATCTTTTCTTTGGTTTTATTTATATTTCATATTTGACCATAGATTACATATGGTATAGCACCCAAGTCCAACAACGTATTAAATTCCCGATTTATTTTTTTAAGTTGAACTTTCAAATTTTTTACGAGGACCTTAGAAATTTAAGGTGCGGTAGAATAGATAAGTTCAAAAAATTCTAGAACTATAGTTTCAAATAGGAATTGCGCAAGACTCCTTTCGCAAGAATTACTCAATGTCTGTTGGGAGAACTATTATCGGGTTTTGATTTCATCATGTCACACCCTGAATCTCTAGGAAAAATTTTGCCAATCAATGTGTAGAAAATAAGAGGGAAATCAAAATGTGTATTAATATATGCCAAATTCATCTAACGAGGGAAGGGGGAATGAGATACATGATTCCCTAGGTCCCTAATTCCTCTATTACTTCTAAACTCTAGAGTACCCTCTCGTCACGATTAAGCAACCTACTTGTAGTCTCTCATCACATCCTTAACCTAGCAAGGAATCAATTGTTTATTTTTGTCCCTAGAGTTTCCACACTCTTGATACAAAGACCTGGGTAGAAAACTTAGCCTTTGTAATGGTACAAGGTGGGGAAGAACATGGTGAGTGTTGGTCTGCTTGCATCCATGGGAGTGTTAACTGGTGAACCAATCCCACAGGCCATGATGTAATCTATGGCGAGGGGGTGCTACCCCTCGGTACATGTCACCTAAACAAGTTACTCACATGATCAACGACCTCTCATAGGACGGATCCTACGTGCAAGGTAACTACTACCTAGCCTCGTGATTAATGTCCTAAAACACGACGTGTCCACAATGCAGAGTAGTCGACCTACCACTGAGTAACAAGCCTTGGACACAGGATTGTCAGGTGTATGGCTAGTGCTGTAAATCCTAGGGGGAGTGTCTTGGAGAATAAATCAATAACAAAATAAATACCTAGAAAGTACCAAGAACAAGAGAAAGATCTAGCCTCTAGAACATGGATCAAGACCCTAGTTTTAAGTACAAGAACCAAGAACCAAGAACTATGGTACTAAGGTCCTTAAAGGATGACCAAGGATTTAGAATCCAAAGGACCAAGGTCCTTAGAATAAATCACGATAAGAACCCTAAGTCAAGAACAAGTGGGCCTAAGTACTTACAATAAGAAACAAGAACAAGACAAGAAAGAGTGTGATATCCTAGTATATCAACGACACGATTGAGAGCCTACAAGCAGGCTACATACTAAGTCTTTGTACTCATTCCTTATTCTCCCTTTTTTTCAGGTAAGGAGCTGGTCGAAGTCGGGAGTGGACTCTTGGACAGGTGCCATAGAATAAACTAACCCGTCGTTCTCAACTCTTTTGTTTCAAAATGTTTTGAGTTCGTTTCTTATTTTGTATTTTAAATATTGTCGTGCTGTAAATTACTTATGTGCGCACACTATTTTGTTATAATATTGTCTCACCTCTCTGATCGCCCTTCATGATTCCATTGGTCTCAGACCTCTAAAGGTGTTCAATCCTAAGTCTCGACCCACCAATCTACGTACTTTACCCTAGACTTAACTCGATTCTGTTGCTTATTCTCAAAAGGGAGGGACCACACAATCACTCACCAGGAGTCACACATTCTCAATGGGGCGATAACTTCCATCCAGCACCCAGAGTGCTGGTAAATAAACATCTCATCCACTGTCATAGCATGATTACTTACACCAGTAGTAAAGTATATCAAGCCAGTATACTGGGTAAGACAATAAATTTCAACAACTAGCAAGTCTGTTTTCACTCTTAGTAACTTTCCTATGTAGTTGTTAATCAAGAATAGCTACCTAGGATTAATTTTACTGGAATGCATTCATAAGCAAGCGAATTGTACAATTACTGCTTCGTAGATTTTCATGTTGTTACTTACAGATTTGTCGTGTGCCTTCTCGAGCAGGATTACAGGACAAAAAGAAAGTCCATACACGCGCTCACGTGTTTTTCTAGCATCAAAGAAGTTTTCTACGTGCGCATACCATGCGATATTCAAGCACAAAAGATGTTCTCTATGCGCGTTTACCATAAGTCTGGTGGAGGTACAGTCGCAGGACGCGTGTCATTGGTTAGTGAACAGGTTGGGTAGGATTTTGAGCACGCGGATCGAACTCCAGTTTTTTGGTACTGTTTGAGTTACAGAGGGTAGACTGGGTTGTGCGGTTTAGCGAGTAAAGTGGTGTTCCACAACACGTCCTCATTGACTGGTTGACCCATCATTCCTGCCATGTTGTGATACATTTCAACTTTTTGCTAATACGCTTCTCTCTCGTCGCCAGCAATTGAGTATCCACGGTCGATTCTTCCAACGTTCAATTTTTCTAGATTTCGCTGAGCGACGCATTTCAATCTATTTTTTTGGATTGCTTTTTATCTTCCAATTGTTAACTAGAAATGACTTAATTTCTTCATGAAAAATAAAGATAAGGAATCAACCAATTCCATGCCCTTTTTTTTAATTTTTAGGAAGATAGAGACCATAATAATTGAGTTCAAATTTTGGAGAAAATATATTTTCTTATCGAAATTATAAATCTCTCGAATCTAATTCTGAAACAAATCATGGTCGAGTTTCAACACGAAACTTGTAAGAATCCTTTCTTGGAACATTATTGTAACACCCGCTCATCGTCAATGCGATTAACAGGAGTTACCATCGACAACCATAACAACTCTGATATCCAATCATAAAACTCAAAATATTTTAAAAAAAAAACATCCAGTAAAACATTTAAAACCAGTACTTTTGAAAACTTAAAACGACCAAAGTAAATTCTTGACAACGAAAACATAATTACATAAACAGACCCAGACATGGATGCCCAGTAGTCTCTAGCCCGCTGGTCTCGTCCTCGGTTGGCCTGTATCATCTAAATCTGGAAAGAAAAGTTATAATAATTTTGATGAGTAATTATATTACTCAGTAAGTAGCTAGCTTATCATTCAAGAGTTCATAACTAATCTTTCTCAGGTATTTTTAAGTTTTATTCATCATTGACTCCTAGTTCTCTTACTAGGGTCATCTGTTCATTAATGAGGTATCTCAGCTACCTCCAGCTAGGTTACTGACTCTCTCTCGATATACTTATCTAGAATTTTCGGACTAGTATGTAAGACTCGCTCTCGGTCAAATACGGCCCGTCTACTAATTGCTCTGGCGGCGACTTTATCTCATATACCAACGGTCAGGAGTACTCATGCTCCCTGACTTAGCACATAGCGCGTTGGCCAGGAACTCCGCGAGAATTAGTAGACTATCATACTCATATAAATAAGCCATAGCTCAACAACCAATAAGCATATCTTAGAGTCATAACCTTTCCATTAACATGCATAACATACTCACAGTTATTGCATGCTTTCATACATGTATCATGTTCAACACATAGAACATTCTGGCAATCATTTATATCATGCTTACATCATAGGCAAACAGTCACAATATACAATAAACACTCAATATCATCAAAGCTCATCATAACATACTAAGCTCTTAATTAGGTAAACAACATACTCACATGTTGTAAAACAAGTTAAGAACTAGTTCAAAGATCGATACGCTACTTACTTGGTTTGAACTCCTTTTCCCCCTTGAATGTACGTTTAATAGTATTTCAACACAATTCCTTCCTATTAGACCTATATTTTATCAATTTCAACATAAGTATAGACCAATTTTGATAGGACAGGTCAAAAGGAGTTGAATGGGACAAACCGGGAGCCAAAATACCTGCTCATGCGCCCTCACACGCCAACACAAGGTCGGGGTTCGTTTCTCATGCGCCTGATCCGCGCACAATCGCACTTCCACTTGCGGCCTCCCACGCGCCTCGTGTGTCCTTCATGCACTCGTCTTCAACCTCTCCTTCCTGCAATTTTTCCCAATCTTTTCCTTTAATATTCGTTGTGTCCCGAAGCAAAATTTCATCTCTACAGCTCGAATTTCGTTCTGATTTCTTCTACAACTTTATAGATCTCCTAATTACGGTTCTAAAAAGCCCTATTTCATAATTTATTATGCAGTATGAACCAAGATATCGAGATTTAAAGGTTCGGTGATATGGGTTTTTCGTTACCTTCGAATCACCGTCCGATTCAGCTCGTGGCTGTATCCCCTTCCTCAAAGGATTCCTCAGCAACAACCCCTCTTCCTTTACCCTCGATTGATGTCCAATTTTAAGCAACCAAAACTCGAATTCTAAAAAATTTCCTCCTCTGTTTTCTGGGTTTTTTGCTAATCACTATTCTTCGTTTTTCTTCCCTTTTTAAAACCTAATCAAGGCCCTAATATGCTTCCACATCCTCTAATAATCCATTCATCAATCCCACGCCTCCAGCCTACGCGTCCGTCGCCCCTCATCCCCCTTTACAGCAGCTGCTTCGATTTTTTTTTTAATTATTATTATTATTATTATTAACAAACACACAACAAATAAATACAAAATACATATTATCATTATTTTAGGTTTTTACAATCATAGTCAAATCGAATGATCCTACAACAAAAACTGACACTCGTCGATCCTCTTACTAGGACTAAAGATAAAACTTTTGCCAAATTTTTCATGAAAGTGTCCGAGTCCTCTTTACTTTCTTGTTTTTCCTCCCACAAAAACCGAAATTCTCCCTTCCTCTCTCTTCTTTGTTTTATATACACGTCATCCCAGACCCCTCAAATTATAAGGCAGAAAAAATTGATGTTTATCCATGTATGCGTGATACATACATGAAATATGTTATGGAGGGAAGGAGAATGGAAATCAAATAAATGTTATCTTATGAATAAAAATCATGGGAACTCGTGCATGTATGTATGTCATGTATATCGGGATACTTCTCCATTATGTTATGCTAGTACGGATGCATACCTTCGATATTTATGTTCGACATGTTATCATGAAGATCTTTTCTTTTATGAGGGTCCAGTGACATGTATTGTGTTGTGCTCGACAATGTCCGGCCTAAGGGGCACGTATACCGATCCGTCGTATGGGTCCATGTATGTGTACGTGGGCCGTGTGTAGAAAAGTACCATGCATTTAACTCTGCCAAGAATTGAAAAAGACACTAGTGGTGGTTCGAAATCGGTTCATGAGGAAAAAGGAATTTGAACTACAAAAGGTTGGTACTTAAAGACCTCTAGTTTTAATACTTATGAACATGCTAGTTATTTACTATAATTGATGTTCTAAGAGTGTCTAGATCCAAATTGCTTCCGCATGTGTTATATTAACTCCATAAATTGGTATCCGAGCAAGTTTTAGGCACTTTATTTACATTAATTTGAGCATGATGGGTACCATTTCATGAATGAAATTTTGTGGTTGCTAAAGTGGATGTTTTTGGTTTTGGCATTTTTTTTATACTTCCATTGATACAATTATTGTAATTGACCTAATGTGTAAGAGCTTTAATGGGTGAAGAAAGGTCAGTAATTTTTATGGAGTCATTAGAATCCATTTTAGGTTGTAATTGATCGAAAATGGAAGAGAAAGCAAGGTAAACCGAAGAAGAAGATGGAAGAGGCGGTTCAGGTGTTTTTTCTGCCATTGGGGTACAGTTCAACGTTTTTAGGGGTTGGTTCGCCCAGTTCGTGATCCTCGGGAGTGGTTCAAGTTATTTTTAATTATTAATGTAATAATTTAGTTAATTGCTTGCTTTAAAATGCCAAAACCAACCCACTTGAGTGTGTTTAATTAATTATGCATTATGAATGTATGTTTTAATTAAATAGAAAATGTATATGCATTAAGTATGTCATATAGATTTAAAATCCCACCATAGGCTAAGCATGTTTCATGCATTCCAAATATGTTATAAGTGTTCTAATGTATATTATGCATGTTGAGGGTTCCATGAGTGATAGATATAAATTGTTATATTATTGATCCAAGTATGTTATAAGTGTTCTAATGTATAAGTGTTCTAATGGATGATTATATAATTGTTATATAAAGCATGTTAGATGTATGTTATAGGTTATTTTCAACGTCATAAAACGAGATAGACGTTAAAATCTATAATAAAGATAAGTGCATGCTCACTTAGGGTTAAGAACCAAGCACGATCAATTTTAATAGTTAAAATAGGTCGATGTCGTATAAAATTGCGGTTACAAGAGAGCTCATCTGGCATGATCTTGTCTAAGGCTGGAGGTACTTAAGTTGACGGTTTACAGAACACCACTACCTGGAGATCGGACCAGTACTTGAGCTTAGTTAGCCCTATTTTATGAGCATTCTTGAGTGATATAAGTTTTAGAAAAATCACCTAGACTTAAGTTATATTTAATTAGCCGGAATATACCTAAGTAATAAGTATTCTCAACCGTCTAAAATACTTAGTGGGAGGAAAAAGGTATATGAGATACATTGTTTTCCTTTCACACTCTTTGAAAAATTCACACCGTGAGATTCATGCTCGGCCTCGTGTCGCCTTGGGAGCGTCCTCCATTCGGAAGGTATTTGCATGAGTCAATAACGAGGTGAATAGAGAAAGTATTTATAGTAAGTGGGAGAAGGAAGTATATCAACACGTCCTATGGTCTCCACCACTAGGTTGCATTGTGAGATTCCCATGTTCTGCGTACATGTTGCCCTAGAGCAACTACCCATTCGGATGGTCGTAACATGGGAGTCGAAACAACGCAAACTCCAGAAATGGATAGGATTTCTTAGGTTCATTCCCAACTTTGGTTTTTTTATTCGATAGCATTGTTGGGACCAATCTCTGAGGTCTGAAATTGATGGGTCATATTTACGAAGAATTACTAAGAGTTAATATATTCTTGACAAAAATAGCGATAACTAAAACACTATAGGAACAAGAGTTATTCTTGGATTAGTGTTTAAGTCAAGAATGTCTTGGTTTAATGAAGGAGTGATTGACTGCCCCTCGGTAGCAGTTGCTCTAACTCTCTAAAGTATCGTTGCAAATTAATAATTTTTTGGTACATTATTACATTTGCTAAACCTGATTGGATTAAACAGGATTAAATCAAATCACTAATAGAATTTTCTTTAGATCACATCATGACAAACTCAATAGTACAATTACTCGCTTTTGAGAAACGAAACGGCGACAATTACGCAACTTGGAAATCAAACCTAAACACAATACTTGTAATTGATGATTTAAGGTTTGTTTTAACTAAGGAATGCCCTCCAAACCCCATCTCAAATGCAAACAGAACAGTTCGGGATGCATATGACAGATGGACAAAGGCAAATGACAAAGCCCGAGTGTACATTTTAGCCAGCCTATCTGATGTTTTGGCTAAGAAACACGACGTCATGAGTACTGCTATAGAGATTAGGGAATCTCTTAAATGGATGTTTGGACAACCGTCCTTCTCCCTTAGACACAACGCCATAAAATACATTTACAACTGCCGTATGAAAGAAGGGACCTCAGTTACAGAATATGTCCTGGACATCATGGTCCATTTCAATGTGGCAGAAGAAAATGGAGATGTCATTGATGAGAAGAGTCAAGTTAGTTTTATCATGGAGTCTCTTCCGAAGAGCTTCTTCCAGTTCCGCACAAATGTGATGATGAACAAGATAGAATATAACTTGACTGCTCTTCTCAATGAGCTACAGACTTATTAGTCCCTCTTAACGAACACAAGGACAAAGAGAAGAAGCAAATGTTGCTATCTCTAAGAAATTACTACGAGGATCGTCCTCCAAAAATAAGTCCGGACCTTCAACTTCTAAAAATGTTTTGATAAAGAAGAAGGGTAAGGGGAAAAATAAGATTCCTACTGACCGCAAACACAAGGTTCAAAAAGCAGATAAAGGAAAATGTTTCCATTGCAACGAAAACGGGCACTGAAGGAGAAATTGCCCAAAATACCTTGTAGAGAAAAAAGCCGAAAAGACACAACAAGGTAAATATGATTTACTCGTTGTAGAAATACGTTTAGTAGAGTATGATAACTCAACTTGGATACTAGATTCAGGGGCCACGAATCATATTTGTTCTTTTTTCCAGGAAAGTAGCTCCTAGAGAATTCTTGCAGACGGTGAGATAACACTCAGGGTTGGAATAGGAGAGGTTGTCTCAGCAAGATCAATAGGAAATTTAAAATTGTTTTTTTTAGATAGATTCATTATATTAGATAATGTACTTTTTGTTCCTGGAATGAAAAGAAATCTAATATCTATCTCTTGTTTATTAGAACAATTATATAAAGTATCTTTTGAAATCAATGAAGTGTTCATTTGCAAAAGAGGTATTCATATTTGTTCTGCAAAACTAGAAAGCAACTTATATATGTTAAAATCGAGCGAAACAAAAGCTATTTTAAATACTAAGATGTTTAAAACAGATGAAACTCAAAATAAACGACAAAATATTTCTCCTAATCCCTATCTCTGGCACTTAAAACTAGGCCACATTAATCTCAATAGGATTGAGAGATTGGTTAAAAGAGGTTACCTCCATGTGAGTCTTGTCTTGAGGGTAAAATGACTAAACGATTGGTTTTCAAAAAAGGTTATAGAGCCAAAGAAACCTTAGAACTCGTGCATATAGATCTCTGTGGTCCAATGAATGTCAAAGCACGAGGAGGGAATGATTATTTTATCAGTTTTATTGATGATTATTTAAGGTATGGTTATCTTTACCTAATGCATCACAAGTTCGAAGCTCTTGAAAAATTCATAGAGTATAAGACTGAGATTGAGAATCTATTAGGTAAAACTATTAAAATACTTCGATCAGATCGAGGTGGAGAGTATATGGACTTAAGATTTCAGGACTATCTGATAGAACATGGAATAACATGTCAACTCTCAACCCCTGGTATGTCTCAACATAATGGTATATCAGAAAGGAGAAATAGAACTCTGTTAGACATGGTTTGGTCTATGATGAGTTTCGCTCAATTACCTAATCCGTTTTGGGGATATGCAGTGGAGACTGCTACATACATTTTGAACATGGTTCCGTCTAAGAGTGTTTCAGAAACACCTTATGAGTTATGGAAAGGGCATAAAGGTAGTTTACATCACTTCAGGATTTGGGGATGCCCAGCACATGTGTTGTTGCAAAATCCCAAAAAATTAGAATGTCGTTCAAAATTATGTATATTCGTAGAATACCCCAAAGAGACGAAAGGTGGTTTGTTTTATGACCCTCAAGAAAATAGAGTGTTTGCATCAATAAACGCTATATTCTTAGAGGAAGACCATGTAAGAAATCATCAACCTCGCAGCAAACTAGTATTAAGTGAGATTTCTAAAGAAGCTACTGATAAAACAACAAGAGTTGTTGATTAGGATGGTCCTTCAACAGGAGTTATTGATGGAGATGGCACTTCTGGTCAATCACATCCTTCTCAAGAGTTGAGAATGCCTCGACGTAGTGGGAGGGTTATAACTCAACCCGATAGTTACTTGAGTTTGGCAGAAACTCATATCATCATACGTGATGATGGTGTTGAGGATCCATTGACCTAAAAACAGGCAATGAATGATGAAGATAGAGATCAGTGGATCACAGCCATGAATCTTGAAATGGAGTGAATGTACTTCAATTGAGTCTGGGAACTTGTACATCAACCAGATGGGGTAAAACCTATTGGTTACAAATGGATCTATAAGAGGAAATGAGACTAAACCAGTAAGGTACAAAACTTTAAAGCTCGACTTGTAGCAAAGGGTTATACCCAAAGAGAGGGGGTGGACTATGAAGAAACCTTCTCTCCTGTTGCTATGCTTAAATCAATTAGAATACTCTTGTCCATTGCCACATTTTATGATTATGAAATTTGACAAATGGATGTTAAGACAGCCGTTCTAAATGGAAATCTTGAAGAGAGTATCTATATGGCTCAACTAGAGGGGTTCATTGAATCGGATCACTACCAAAGAGTTTGCAAGCTTAAAAGATACATTTATAGGTTGAAGCAAGCATCTCGATCCTAGAATAAAAAGTTTGGTACTGCAATCAAATCTTATGGCTTTAAACATAATGTTGACGAACCTTGTGTTTATAAAAGGATAGTCAACTCTACAGTAGCTTTCCTCGTGTCGTACGTTGACGATATCCTACTCATTGGGAATGATGTGGGATTTCTGACTGACATTAAGCATTGGCTAGCGACACAATTCAAAATGAAAGATTTGGGAGATGCTCAGTTTGTTCTTGGAATCCAAATTGTTCGGTATTGCAAGAACAAAACACTAGCATTGTCTTAGACATCGTACATCGATAAAATATTGATTCAATATAAGATGCAGGACTCCAAGAAAGGATTATTATATTTCAGTCACGGAGTTCAATTGTCGAAGAAACAAAGTCCTAAGACACCTCAAGAAGTTGAGGATATGAGACACATTCCCTATGCGTCAACAGTCGGTAGTCTAATGTATGCCATGCTATGTTCCCGACCCGACATATGCTATGCCGTTGGAATTGTTAACAGATATCAGTCCAATCCAAGATGTGATCATTAGATTGCCATTAAGAATATCCTCAAGTATTTGAGGAGAACGAGGGACTATATGCTAATGTACGGTGCTAAGGATCTAATCCTTACAGGGTATACTGACTCAGATTTTCAGACCGATGTAGATTCGAGGAAATCGACATCAAGATCTGTCTTCACTCTGAACGGAGGAGCAATAATATGGAGAAGCATAAAGCAAGGTTGCATTGCTGATTCCACCATGGAGGCTGAGTATGTTGCTACTTGTGAAGCAGCAAAAGAATCTTTATAGCTTAGGAAGTTCTTAACTTATTTGGAAGTCGTTCCAAATATGCATCTTCCCGTCACTCTTTATTGTGATAACAGTGGAGCAGTTGTAAATTGAAAAGAACCAAGAAGCCATAAGCGAGGAAAACATATTTCGCGCAAATATCATCTCATAAGGGAGATTGTGCAACGAGGAGATGTGATCGTCACACAGATAGCTTTAAAGCACAACATTGCTGATCCATTTACAAAGCCCCTCATGGCTAAAGTATTTGAAGGGCACCTAGTGAGCCTAGGACTACGAATTATGTAATCTAGGGCAAGTGGGAGAAAAGGCATGAGTATGTGATGCCCTAGTTTATTGTATTTATGTCTCTCTCTATTAAACGTAATAAAACCCCACTAAAGTTTTAGTCCAAGTGAGAGTTTGTTGGGTTTTATGTCCTAAAACTCATAGTTTGTAAACAAAAACATATTCTATGGGGGCGTCCTATGCAATGAGTATTGCATAAGAGCGGACCATGAAGAAAATCACTCTCACTTTATAATGTAGTTTAGTGTTGAGACTGATTTTCTTTTCCTTCGATGACCTAGGTAACTCGATCTTAATCCTGAGCTAACCATGAACTCCTCTTTATTCGGAATTATCCTTAGATTTGCATGGGTGAGAGTGGCCTGAGTTTGCTGACTCAATAAGCCTCCCATTTCAAGGGTAAGACTGGGTCAATAGCTATGAGTGAGAGCAAGAAACCACCGGAAGACTCACTAAAAGTTTGGGAGTGATCATGAAACCGCCAAAACACTCAATTAAAGTTTGGGAATGAGAGAAAGAAACCACTAGTAGACTCACTGAAAGATAGCTGGAAGACTCACTGAAAGTTCGGGAGTGAGAGCAAGAAATCATTGAAGGAGAAACCACCAGAAGATTTACTGAAAGTTTGGGAGTGAGAGCAAGAAACCATCGGAAGATTCACTGAAAGTTTAGGAGTCAGAGCGAGAAACCGTCTTTAGACTCACTGAAAACTAGCCAAAACACTCATTGAAAGTTTGGGAGTGACAGATGGAAACTGCCGGAACACTCACTAAAACTAGCCGAAAGACTCACTGAAAGTTTGGGAGTTAGAGCAAGAAACCGCTGGAAGACTCACTGAAGACTAGCTGGATGAATCATTGAAAGTTTGGGAGTGAAAGCAAGAAACCACCGGAAGACTCACTAAAAGTTTGGGAATGAGAGTAAGAAACCGTCGAAAGACTTACTGAAAGGTTGGGACTGAGAGCGAAAGTCTCACTGAAGTTTGGGAATGAGAGCAAGAAACTACCGGAAAACTCATTGAAGTTTGAGAGTGAGAGCAAGAAACCGCCGAAAAACTCACTGAAGTTTGGGAGTGAGAGTGGAAGACTCACTGAAGTTTGGGAGGGGAGGGGGGAGGGGGGAGGGGGGAAGAGGGGAAGAGGAGAAGAGGGCCATGACCAAACCTATGACCCGTCTATCGTATCACACCGCGTGTCAACCTGTAATGCACAAATCCCTCTGGTTGAATTATTCGATGTAGTTTTGACCCATCCGAACTTGATTTCAACCTCGTTTTAGGTACATTAGGTCATTTTAAGGGCGTATTTCACAATTTCAAGTTGGATTTATGATTTTTTTTGTTAAATACTTACAAAAGGTGTTGAACGATCCAATAGGAACCAACCACCAATGATAACGTAGGACGCCTAAGAGGAACGAGGAGCTTACGTTAAAAATTAATTAAGGAATATGTCGGCTAAGGCCTACCAAGTAAGTGGCCCTACTGTCGTAGGTTATAGAAGTTGTATTTTGTATATTGGCACGTGCCCGTGGTTTCGCACGTGTCATAAAAGTTTAAAATACTTCTCTCTATGAGGTATGAAATTAAGAGTCTATTTTCCCATGGTACTATGCTAACGGGCAGCTTGGATGTGTACCATATACTCTACACACAGCTTAGTCGATTTGCACACCGTTGGGTCTCTTTCCTTGTCGCATACCCTGCAACGGATGTTTTCATTGTCTACTCATGCTCGCACTGGTCATATCCATGTTGAGCTCGCCACATCCAAGAAACGTGATCTTTCTACTGCAGATTATTTTTGAAATATCAAAGAGCTGGCTACCTAGTTGGCTGTCGCCGGCTCTTCCGTGCGGGACGATGATGTGATCGCGTATCTCCTTGCTGATCTTGGCCCTAACTATGGTCCCTTCATCACCTTGATGACTATCAAGAGTGAAACCCTAACGATTGATGATGTGTTCGCACATCTAATGACATTTGATGCTCGCCAACTACAACACCAGTTGAACTTTAGTTAAATCCTCAATCTTCGGCCAATTATATTCATCGTGGTGGTCAGTAGAAGAACTGTGAGTGTAGGGATCATGGTCGTGGCCGTTCTCAAGGTGGCACGCCCTCTCGTCTTGCTAGTTATCGTTGTGACCCTTCTGCTAGTCCTTCCTGCCAGATCTGCAGCAAAGTGGGGCATACTGCCGTTAGTTGCTGGCATAGGATGGATGAATCCTATCAAGATGAACCTCCTTATGCTCCTTCTGCTCCTTCTACATCACTGGCGGCTACTTCCTCTTACAAGATTGATCCAAATTGGGACAATGACATAGGCGCTACTAATCATATCACTAGTGATCGATCGTCTCGTTGTGCATGAACGCTATCATGGAGGTGAACGAGTTCAAGTTGGCAATGAAGCAGGTTTGCGTATTTTGCATACTGGTCATTCTTCAATTGATACTGTTGCTCGTCCTCTTGCATTGCATAATATTTTGCATGGGCCATAAATTTCCAAACATCTTCTTTCCGTTCATAAATGTTCTCGTGATAATGACGTATTCTTTCAATACCATCCTTGGCATTTTTCTATTAAGGATAGACAGTCGAGGAAAAGCCTTCTAGACAGGAGGTGTGAGTCTGGTCTCTATCGTATTAAGCAATCTGATGTCAATGATCTCAAGCACGCCTTAGTGAGTAGATCTACTACTCATGCCCAATGGGATGCACCTTTTGGACAACCTTCATCTCAAGTAGTAAAGTCAATTTGTGTCTCAGTAATATTTTGTGTGCTAGCGTGGCACCTTTGCCAATTTGTAATGCGTGTCAGCTAGCAAAAAGTCATCAGTTACCATAGACTAGTTCTTTTCATAGGTCTTCGTCACCTTTGGAACTTATTTTTTCGGATGTTTGGGGTCTTGAACCTCCAGCTGTTGGGGGCTTTAAATATTATATAAACTTCATTGATGATTTCAGTAAATTTTCGTGGATCTATTTGATGCAGGATCGTACAGAAGCTCCTCGTATACTTTTGCAGTTCCAAGCTCATGTTGAGCGCCTCATAAATACTAAAATCAAGTGTGTCCAGTCTAATGGGGTGGAGAATATCAGAAAATTCATAACACATTCTTTTGTTCCCTTGGAATTGCTCATCATGTTTCGTGCCCTCACACGTAACAACAAAATGGGTTTGCTGAATGCAAGCATCGTCATATTATTGAAACTGGACTAGCCCTTCTATCTCATGCTAATGTACCTATTAAATTTTGGGATGACATGTTTCTTACAGCCACATATCTCATCAATCATCTTCCTACTCGTGTCATCGATAACAAGTGTCCCTTATAGCATTTTTTTCATACCCCCGCCAAATTACTCCTTATTAAAAGTTTTTGGGTGTTCTTGTTGGCCTCATCTTCGCCCTTATAACAAACAAAAGCTCTCTTTTTTATTCAAAGAATGTGTCTTTCTAGGCTATAGTTCTTTACATAAAGGGTATAAGTGTCTTAACATTGATTCTGGTCGTGTCTATATTTCTAGAGACGTCATATTTGATGAGAATATTTTTCCGTTCAAGAGAGCCCCACCTAGTTCTTCTCCAACCTTGCAGTCGACGCATAATGCTCATGATTTGTGCACCTTGCATTTGGGTAACAGCAGTACTAATTTGGAGAATGATCACATGCATATATCTATGCCTACTAACTCTTCGAATGTAGAAAATCTGGTGCCCACATTAGCTTTAGGATTGCCGCCGCAATCTTCCGTGTCACTGTCGCGGGAATCGACATCGATTGTTCTGCCAGTGATTGGGGCCTCGGATCCTCTGCCAGCAGATGATATTGCGCAATGCCCAATTGGATCCTTGGTAGCTAGTTGACCGACTGCTGTAGCACTAGATGCTCCCCCTCGCAACGGCTGGTACAACTATCCCCTTAGTTGTGGATCTTGCACCTACTACTCATCCATATGGTACTCGATTGAAGCATAATATCAAGCAACCCAAGGTGCATACAGATGGAATAGTAACATATTTTATGGTTCGTTCTTCACCTCTGAACCTACTTCACATATTACTGCTATGGAGCATCCCCTTTGGCGTCAGGCAATGAATGATGAATTCAGGCACATCTAAAAAATAAGACATGGAACTTAGTTCCTCCTCGTGCTGGTCTTAACGTTATTGACTACAAAATGGGTTTTCAAACTCAAGCAAAAGCCAATGGCCTCCTTCAATTGCACTGCCGAAAACAATGACCTTCTTCTCCTTCTCCTTCTCTGCTTTCGTTTCTCCGGCGACCTGTTTTTCAATAGCACTGTCATTGTTTCCGTCCTCCTTCTCCTTCTTCTCGCCGTCACAGTCCTTCTCTTTTATCTCCTTTGCTTGCGCTACCTCCGTTGCCACATTCTGGACCTCCGCCACAACGCCATCACTCTTCTCCTCAGATTCAAACTTCACAGCTTCAACGATTTTCTCGCCATCGTTCTTCTTCTCTTCTCGCTTCTCTGTTTTTTTTTTCGATTTCATCTTCACATCTCCACGTCCTTTTATCTTTACAAGTGATCCATCTCCGAACTTCACCGTGCCGGTCACTGACTCATTCAATTCCGAGGACCAACTTTGACAACCAGTCATATGATTGCTGGCTCCCGTATCTAGGAACCAAGTGTTGATTTTCTTCTCAATTTCTTCTGGGATAACCTTCTCTTCATAAAGAGCCATCTCCGTCAACTCTGGTGAACCGAGAGTTCGGACTTCACAAACTTGTGCTGTAAGTAAGGCTGACTCATCCTCATCACTTAGAGTCTCAGCCAAGTGTGCCTGATCCTCCCATTTCTTCGATCTACAGTTGGATGCATAATGTTCAATCTTTTGGCAATTATAACACTTCACCTTCCTACATTCTGAGGCATAGTGGCCGAGGCCTTGACAATTGTAGCATCTTACCTTGCTCTTGTCAACCTTCTTCTCTTGATGAAATGAGTCATTTCTACGTCCATGACCTCTCCCTCTCCAGCGACCACTGCGACCTCGCCCTCGGCTATGGCCTGTTAGATAAAACCTGATTTTTCCTTATTTAGATTCACACAATTACATTCTTTCTCCGTTTGACCATTTGACAAACACGTCGAATGGATTAACTAAGTTTAAACGACAATTTAGTAGGAAGTGGCACAGATTCAGTTGGCCACTCTCCAGCCATTTTTAGAATTGAGTTATATTTAAATAGAAATCTGTTCAGAATATTGTACAACCTGGATTAAAGGGCAGTCAAAATTTCATCATTCTCTCTCTTCTTATTTTACGCATTTTATTTTCCTTCCAACAACCTGTTGTCGACAATTTCCTCTCACCGAAAACAAAGGATTTCCCGGCCGATTATTGAAATCCAACAAGTGGTATCAGAGCCTCGTTGAAGCGATCGGTAGTATACCATCACAGAAGAGATATCCTATCAACAATTAAGTTGAATAGCTAAAGTGGCTAGAGCGTCGACCTAACAACACACAGGTCCCAGGTTCGAGTAGAAGAAAATGCAAAGCGCAAAAATAAACACATCGATGGGGTCCATCTCGAGAACACATCGATGGGGTCCATCTCGAGAACACATCGATGGGGTCCATCTCGAGCAGGCTCGCTCACTCCTCCACATCGCCAAGTCCGGCATCTCCATCACCACCACGAAGAGGCCGTGACCGACGCCGTGATGACGGGCGTCGAGTTGTCATTGAGAGAGTGATCAGGGAGACAACGACCGACGTGGTTTAGTATCCGATATTGACAAGGTCTAACTATATAACGAGTGGACCTTGTTGATGCGCGTCAACCTACAGGTGCAAGGGTTATGGCATGCTGTCGAGCCAGAGGAAGGAGAAACGATTGAGTCCCCGATCACCTCGAGCAAGTCACGATTTCAATCAAGACATTGCTTGACGTGAATGACCTAACGGTGGAAGAGGTGACCGGAAGACTGCGTAACGTCGAGCAGCGGAAGAAAAATACCATTCCACCTAACGGTGGAAGAGGTGACCGGAAGACTGCGTAACGTCGAGCAGCGGAAGAAAAATACCATTCCAACTGTCAACAAGGAGGGTCGTCTACTCCTCACTGAGGAGGAATGGCTTGCACCGGCGAGAGCAAAAGGCGGTGATTACATTCCTTCTTCGTTTGATCATTTGACAAACACGTCGTTATATTTAAATAGAAACCTGAATTAAAGGGCAGTCAAAATTTCATCATTCTCTCTCTTCTTATTTTACGCATTTTATTTTCCTTCCAACAACCTGTTGTTGACAATTTCCTCTCACCGAAAACAAAGGATTTCCCGGCCAATTATTGAAATCCAACATGGCCTCCATTGTCGCTACGTTCTTTTGCTTTCCATTCTCCTTGAGTGGATAAGACATGCTCAGCATTCTCTTCCATTGTCGCTACGTTCTTTTGCTTTCCATTCTCCTTGAGTGGATAAGACATGCTCAGCATTCTCTTTGTTGCCATCGATCTGTTCCTCGTATGCTTTAAGACGACCGATGACTTTCTCCATGGTCATCACCTTTAAATCGGCAAATTGCTCTATTGCCGATGCGATATGAAGAAACTTAGGAGGTACTGAGCGGAGAAATTTTTTCACCAAGTATGCCTCTTCAAACTTGTCTCCAAAAGTACGTATTTTATTAACAACTCTTGTCAACCTTGCTGCATAATCATCAATAGTCTGACTCCTTCATATTCATAATTTCAAACTCAGTCTTCAGAGTTTGGATCTTTGCCTCCTTTACACGTTCAGCACCGACATGAATAGTTTTTAACGTCTGCCATGCTTCTTTTGCTGTCTCTTTCTCTGCTAACAAAAACAATATCTCCTCAGGGATTGCTTGATAGATAGCTGCTAAGGCCATTTGATCCTTCCTTTCGATTATATCCCACAACCCTTGAGCACGCAAATAGACCTTCATCTTCATAGCCCATGCTGAGTAGTTGGTTCTCGATAACGTCGGGTATTGGAGTGTTACCAGACCTTCCTTTGTTGCAAACTTCGACAACTCTCCTCTCTCTCCAGTGTTGTTATTATTTCTCGGCATGATCTTTGGCATGTAACCAAGCACTGATACCAATTATCAGAAACATTCATACAACTAAGAGAGGCAATAATTTTAAAATAAACAAAACCAACTTACTCATCGTATTCAACTTGTTACACAGTACATATATAGACAAAATAGCCACACATTAATAACTAATAATAACTTCCCTTAATCGCTAAAAACTTCCCTTAACCACTAATAACTTCCCTTAACGGCTAAACTTCCCTTAGCTGACATAATTTGAAATACAAACAGTAAATACAAATAAATTACGGTTAATACAAGATTAAATAAACTAACAAGACAGGCATTCAGATGTATATCCTCATCTATGTTGATGACATTATTATCATCAGCTCATCTTCTACGGCTACTGAGACACTTCTTACACAGCTTCGAGATGATTTTGCCGTCAAGAATCTTGGCACTTTGAGTGATTTTCTTGGGATTGAGGTCTGTCATACTTCTAGTGGACTTGTTCTGGCACAACATAAATACATTTAAGATTTATTGTCTAGAACCAATATGTTCACCTCCAAGGGTGTGCCCACACCTATGCTTCCTAGTGAGAAGTTGTTATTGGATGGTGGTGAAAAGCTCTCGCCTGAGGATACTACTCGCTATTGGAGTGTCTTTGGTGCTCTCCAATATTTGTCTCTAACACATCCTGATATATCCTTCTGTGTCAACAGAGTATGCTAGCTCATGTCCTCCCCAACTTCTATACATTGAGCGGCGACCAAACAAATTTTTCGTTATCTTCATGACAGTATTGATATGGGCTTGTGTCTTACAAAGTCCAACATTGATTTGCTTAGTCTCTTCTCGGATGCTGATTGAGCTGGGAATCCTGATGACCGTCGAAGCACTAGAGGCTATGCGATCTTCTTTGGTGGCAATCTTATCTCCTAGAGTTGAAGAAAACAATCAGTAGTTTCTCATTCTAGTATGGAGGCCGAATACAAGGCGGTTGCTGATGCCACTACCGAATTAATATGGATCCAAGTCCTCTTGCGTGAGCTCGAGATCTCGCAAGCTCGAGATCTCGCAAGCGCGAGCGCCTAGCCTGTGGTGTGACAACATTGGTGCCACCTATTTGAATGCAAATCCAATCTTTTATTGATGGGCGAAGCATGTTGAGGTTGATTATTACTTCGTTCGTGAACGAGTATCGACTTGTCAGCTTGATGTGCGACTCATATCTTTCAAGGATCAGCTCGCCGATATCATGACAAAGTCACTGCCAACTCCTTCTTTTAGTAGTTTTAGTCGCAATCTAAACTTAGTGGTACATCGTCAAGATTGATGGGGGGTGTTAAACGTAGAATAGGTCATATCTGTACATAGTAAGATAATCTACTGATTTCCTAGTTTGTTACCATGGATCAAGGAGAATCTACTGATTTTCTAGTTTGTTACCTTGGATCAAGGAGAATCTATTGATTTTCTAGTTTGTTACCTTGGATCAAGGACCACCATGTGATCCTCATTGTACAAATCTATAAATACATAAGGTCGTGACTCATAGGTCATAGTGCTATTCAATCTAACAACTACTAGACGAATTACTAGTGTCGGAAGTTTGCTTACCGTTCTCGAACGATTCTCAAATTTTCACCTTCGGATTGAGATTTTGGCCAAACTTCTTCACATATCGTGTGGAGAGTTGTTCCTAGGTGAATATATCAACATTTTAGGACTCAATAAACATAGGAAAATCTTAGATCTGAAAAAGTTCGTTCAAGGGTCTTACCTCACGAAACATTCTTAGACCTTGATGCGAACGAACCTTTGCTTCTTAGACCTCTCTTTTCTCTAAGGGGTGGTCCCTCGTTGGCGGAAAATGGATTCTGATTGCGGTTTTTGATAGGATCTCCGGCAACTACTTCTATTTTTTTCTCTCAACCTTTCCCCCTAACTCTCTTTCGTTTTTTCAGGTAAACTGATTAAGGTCTTTGGCCCCCTATTATGGCTTGAGGGGCAAAATGACTTGGCCAACTTTCTTTTCTTTTCTTTTCTTTTCTTTTCTTTTCTTTTCTTTTCTTTTCTTTTCTTTCTTTTTTGTTGAGGCGTTACATCCACCTTCCCACGAAGATTCATGGCTGTTGGATGTTTGTGGAGGTAGATCTCATTTCCTCAAGAACTCGTTTTTCATATCTCCTTTTTCGATGGTGATACCTATGATTTGCGACTTGTATTCACTCTGGGGGAAAGTATAAAGGTCGGTGAGGGTTTTGCCAGTTTGATTAGGGTGTTTAGGGGCTGTAACATCCACGTTGTCTTTTGTCTAGGAGCTTTCACTTGTTGACAAACTAAGCACTTGATCACAAACTCAACCACGTCCCTCTTCATGATCTTCCACTAGAAATGTTGTTTTAAATCTTGGTACATCTTAATAACTTCTGGGTGCATGGAAAATGGCAAGTTGTGAGCTTCCGTTAGTATTTCTTTCCTTAGCTCCTCTATTTTTGGGACACATATGCGTCCCTAATACAATAGCCCTTCATCTAAGCACTTCGAGAATCCATCTACTGGACTCTCGTCTAGCTGGCTTAGGACTTTATGTAGGTTTGGATCTTCTCGTTGGGAGGTAATAATTCTTTACCTAAGCGTAGGTTGCACTATTAGTTGGGCCAGTTGTGCTATGACTTCCTCGGTCGTTAGAACTATGCTGGCTTACTCGAATTCTCTTTGTACCCTTACTTCCCTCGTAATGAGAGCAAACGAGTAGACCATCTTTCTACTCAAAGCATCTGCGACCACGTTTACTTTTCCAGGGTGATACTGGATATCTACTTAATAGTTCTTCACCAATTTTAACCACCTTCTTTGCCTCATATTTAACTCTTTCTGGATGAAGAAATATTTTAAACTCTTGTGGTCGGTAAAAATTTGAGTTTTCTCTCCATACAGGTAGTGTCGCCAAATTTTTAGTGTCAACACTACAGTGGCCAACTTTAGATTGCAACAACCTTGTTGTATTGCATTAATAAACATCCCAGTCCTTTCTTGGAGGCGTCACTATAAATCACGTACCCTTTTGAGCTCTCGGGTACCGTGAGTACCGAGGCGATTACCAATCTCTCTTTCAGGTTTTGGAAGCTTGCCTCACAAGCATCACTCCCTATAAATGGTACCCCTTTTCTTGTTAACTATGTTAAAAGCGAGGCTACCCTAGCAAAGTCCTGCACGAACCTTCGATAGTATCCTGCCAATCTTAGGAAACTTCTTACTTCTGTTACCGTAGTTGGGCATTCCCATTTTCTTACAGCTTTTACCTTGGTGGGATCTACCGATATTCCGTCCTTTGTCACCATGTGTCCTAGGATAGAGACTTGTCGTAACCAAAATTAGCACTTGTAGAACCTTTCGTACAACTTGTTCTCTCTCAGGGTTGTTCGAACTTTTCGGAGGTGTTCTTGGTGTTCTAGATGTGTCTTCGAGTACACTAGGATGTCGTTAATGAACAACATCACAAACGTGTCTAGACAGTCCTTGAATACTTAGTTCATCAACTCCATAAACACAGCTGGGGCATTGGTGAGACCAAATGACAGCACTACAAATTCTTAGTAACCATACCTTGTCCTAAACGCTATTTTTGGTACGTCTTTTTCATTGATCTAATTTGGTAATAATCAGACTGAAGGTCTATCTTTGAAAATACAGTTGGCTCTCTGAGTTGATCGAATAGGTCTTCTATTCTAGGCAGAAAGTATTTGTTTTTTGCGGTTCTCTTATTTAGCTCTTTGTAATCGCCGCACAGACGCATGGATCCATCTTTCTTCTTAACAAACAACACTAGCACACCCTAGGGGGATATGCTAGGTCAAATGAACCCTTTATCCAGTAAGTTTTGTAACTACACCTTGAGTTCTTCAACTCTGTTAACGCCATGCGATAGGGTACTTTGGAAATGGCCTAGTTCCCGGCCCGAGTTCGATGACGAAGTCGACCACTCGGGAAAGGGGTATTTCTTATAGATGTTCGAAAATACATCTAGGAACTCGTTTACTATTGACACGTTTTCTAGGGTCTTTTCTTTTCCTCTTACGTCTACAGCACATGCTAATATAGTCCATCCGCCTTGTTGGACTAACCTTTTTGCTTTCATCATCGAGACTACCTAGGAAGTAATCTCGATACTTGTGCCTTTAAAATTGAAGGTCGGCCCTGCTGGTAGTAAAAAATTTACTTTCTTTTTACGGTAGTCTATACTAGCACGATTTTCGGCTAGCCAATCCATGTCTAGTATGATGTTAAAGTCCGTCATGTTTACTACAATCAGGTCAACGCTTAAAGTTTGGTTCCCAATGATTACTTGACCATTCTTTACTCTATTCCTAGCTACCAAGTCTACCCCCGCAGGGGTGCTTACAGACAGTTCATGCAATAAGGGTTTTAATTCGAACCCTACTTGTACAACAAAAGGCATACAAATAAAGGAATGCGTAGAACCAGAATCATATAAGGTAAAAATGAAATGACCTAAAACAAATAGTGTACCTGTCACCACGGCGTCGGACTTCCCAATATCCTTGCTCGTAGACGCATAAGCCCTAGCTTGAGCTGACGGTGGTGCTGGTTGTTTCGTCTACTCTACATGTGTATTTACTACACTGCACATGCCCCATACGTGCAAATATAGACTGACGAGGGGGTTTGCACACCTTCTGGGCCCCGTACTTGTTGGGTTAGCGTCTCTAGTGTTATTGTCGGACAACCATAAGGACTAGCGACCATCGTAGCATCTTGTTAAACTGACGATCATTTTCCATTTCAAAATTACACGTTCATACTAATCCTAAGGAAAAAATATCTTGATGCATGTGGCATACCATTATGCATGAGATCCCAACTTTTTCACATTAGTTAAATCATGTAAGACAACCCTTTCCATTTCTCTTCATATCATATAATTTTATAGCAAAGTCTTTAAAACATGTTTGGGGATGTGTATCATGTCAAAACTTTTTACTGCTTATCGTTCATGTAATAAATCGTATTATATCATGTCATGCAACACATCATAACCTTCAACATATTGTATAGTTCCATATGTCATATCATTCAACATATTATCTAGTTCAACATATCATATCATAGACATATATCATATCATCAATCATATCATAGCATAGACATGTCATATCATAAACATCTCACACATATCAAACATATGACACACTGTAGAGTCACTGAACATGTGTCATCTTACATAACACAAACTTCTAACTATGCCTATTGTAAGATGACTTACTTGGATGACCTTGGTCGACGTTCTATCTAATACTCAAATACACTTGATTTCATTCCTCAAAGTCTGTTTCAAGTATCGTAGAGATGTTTCACCCTATTAGAACATTCACCTTGTTTCATTAGAAAATTCTTGAGTCCTAACCTAATTTAACTTCAATTGAGAAATTGAACATTGTACTCACCTTAATTTCCCTTAAATAAGATCAAATTTAGCTTCGAGAGGGTCAAAAACATTGAAATCGTTCTTAAAACGTCTAACCCAAATCAAATGACTTTTTTTTAGCTGTTAGAGACTAGCAAAATCGAGCCAAGTGAGCCAGTGGGTGGGGACAAGACACGTGTCGGTAGTATGCCAATGCGTACAGGTTGTGATTCAGCTCGAAACGCAGACTTCAGGTTAGAAAAGTAGAGAGTAGGTTAAGTCATTATCAACAAAAAGATTCTAGATTATATTACCTGACAAAGAGATCAATTAAAATTTGAATTTCTTATGCGTTTGTATTGTTACTTTTTCCTTAGTCATTATCAACAAAAAGATCATTATAGGGTAGGTTTTGTTGGATTAAACTTTCGTCCAAATATAACATATTTGAACTTGGATGTAACAACTTGATATATATAATAAATCCTATTAATTATTACATGTATGATATATATTTAGATAAATAAGGTTAGAAAAGTAGAGAGATTTAGATTGTACAACCGGTCAATCTTTATTGTATACGATTTTTTTTTGGCTATATATATATATAAGAGAAACAAAAACAAAATGGATTTGTGAACAAAGAAAAAGTTACCAACTTAAACTCCCACAAAAAAAAATGAAGCCTCAAAACATATTCGGTCTCATCATATTTCTTGCTTTTAAATCAAACATGAGTATTAGCTCATGTTTTGCACAATCCGACTCAAAGATACAACGTCCATATTCCCCATGGGAAGTTGCAATTTGGAATCGTATGAAGGATACAACTCTCTTGGCTCACTGCAAGTTTAAAGACAACGATTTAGGCGAACATGAAATCAGCCTTGGAGAGAAATACTCTTTGACCTTCAAAGAAAATTTTTGGCAATCAACACGGTTTTAGTGCAATTTTAGCAGCAAACACGGACATGCTTTTGGTGAAGTATTTTGGCCAGAAATGGAAAATTTGTTTAGTGATCAATGTTATAATAGTATTTGTACATGGGCTGCTGTGAATGTTTGCTGAATCCACCACACCTAAATGGTGTGAAAGTTATCTTATTTATAATCAAATAAATTACAAGGATATGGAAATAGTAATAAATGGAAATAACAATAAATGGAAAGATACCTAAGTAATAAGGCAAATGTTAGATATTTGCCTTATAATAAAATATCAAATATAATATATATGGTAAACTATAATTTATTACTAAATATCCTTAACAGCTGCAGAAGACAATGGCATTTCCTTACTTCTTGGTTCTAAAGAATCATATCTATTAGAGTACCCTTGGAAATGATGTTGAGTTTCATTGGGTTGATTTAAACACAACTTCCAAGGATGTCAAGTTTCATTGGGTTGATTTCAACACAATTGTTGATCAAGACACAAGAAAACCCTTATTACTTTTCTATTTTGAGATTGGAGGTCAATTCTGATGTACTTGTTGAGCTAAAATGTATATTGATGATAATAAAATAAAACATGATATAGTTATATACATATAATTGTTTTTTTTTTTTTTTGGAAAGATACAAGTTGTAAGGACCGGGCTGACTCGATGACTTCATAAAAGACGGAAAAAAATTTAACGAAATAAAACAAGAAAATTTAAAACATAATATACATTATATCAAAATAAAGTTCATACATAAGTTTTTAAAACACAACCCAACCATTAAGACACAAAATACCGAATGGACACAAAATATTTTAAAATAAAAAGGTTGAGGACGACGGGTGAAACTTGTCTACGACACCTACTCTAGAGCCTGTTCCGAACCTCAAAAAGCTCCTTGTTACCTGAAAAATATGAAAAATAAGGAATGAGTACAAAGACTTAATAAGTAGCCTTCTTGTAGGCTCTTAATCGTGTCCTTGATATGCTAGAGTATCACACTCTTTCTTTTCTTTTTTTGGTTCTTATTGGAAGTACTTAGGCTCTTTAGTTCTTATCCTTGACTCATGGGTTGATATCATGATCTATCCAGAGGAACCTTGGTCCTCGGATCCTTAAACTTTAGTTCTAATCTAAGGGTCGTGGTTCTTAGTTCTTGGTTCTTGATCTTGGAACTTAGATCTTGATCCATGTTGTAGCCATTGATCTCTGTCATGTTCTTGGTACTTTCTAGGTTCTTGTTCTGCTCTTGGTTCGTTCTCCAAGACTATCCCCCTAAGATTTACAGTACTAGTCATAAACTTGACAACCTTTGTCCAAATTTTCATGCGTTCCAAGGGACAGAGTTTCAGAATATTTGGTGGTTACCTAGTTCATGAACCAAAGGTAAATTACCTTAGGAGTACTATGGTCATTTTACATCATTTCTTGGTTTACCTACTTAACCTTATCCTGTGACAACTATCCTATGCATGTGCCACGGTCTGTACTTGCAATGTCGTCATCAATTGTATAGTGGTGTCTTGCCTTACCTGAAATAAATGTAGCACACGACTTTAGTATTTTAAGAAATGCTCAGTAAGTGATCCCACTATTGGAGTCTAGTAATGCTAACACATGTAACCCATGATTAGATGTGTAGTACTTTCCTACACACGACCCACACGTGCGAACGTGAGTCTCCAAGCAGTTCACACCCTTGGACCCATTATAGTCAGGCTAGTTGTCCGTAACCGATTATTTGGAGGTTAACAGACCCCCGAGCATCATACGAGGCATGATCATGATGATGATCATCATCATCGTAGTGTACGGTCCATACTCATCATCATAAATGGGAAAGTAACCCGATGTATATGACTAGAATATGCATGAGATCCCTATAGTTTTCATCTTTAAATTATTTTATGACACAACCCTATACATCATTCACACATTATCGTAGATAACATGCATGCATTGGCCTTCATACGTTCATCGTCATTAACATCGATTGGGGTTGTATCTTAGAAAAATCATCTTCATAATACATTGTGGCATCTAATAAATCTACATCAACTTAATATGGAATATCATCATATTAAGTCGTCTCATAATCAAGCAACTTATATCATCATGTTATGATGTATCATCATCATCATGTCATCTACCATGTCATCGTCATGTCATCATCTCATACCATCATGTCATATCATCATCTCATATCATCATATACATCATCACATCATCATATAATAACATCACACCATCATAGAGCATCATTACATTATCATATAACAATATCTGCTACCCGTGGCTTTGGGCTGTTACACACTAGTTCCCATAAACTAGGTGTCCTCTAACACAGCTTAAGTCAATCAACAACTAAATGCCAAAACATCTAACAATGAAACAATAAAATTCTCAATTTGCCCCATGACTAACTTCTCCACTCTGCTCCTCACCCTGTATCATAGCCTTGCCTGAAAATCATTGAAAAAAAAAGGATGAGTATTAAAATACTCAATAACGAACTCTGCTATTGAGATCAGACACATAAACCATCACATTACAATCAAACAAAATTGAGGGATCTTAGTGGTTAATTACCCAAAACTCACGATGAGTAATTTTTACCACATGAAAATCAACATCTATCTTTACCCCTTAAAATGACTATCAATGGCTGGTTACCGAAAAACACATAGCGTGATACCCTCACCTTGTTAATCATTTTCTGCATTCACCTCGTAGAGTGACCATTAGTGTTTGGTTATCCGATACACACAGCATGTGACCTTACCACATGAAAATCAACATCCATTCTAACTCCTTAAAATGATTATCAATGGTTGGTTACCTGAAATACATAGCATGTAATCCTAACCTTGATAACCATTTTCTTAAATCACCTCGTAGAGTGGCCATTAGTGGATGTTTACCGAAAACATACAGTGTGTAACCATAACCACAACCTCCTTAATCATCAAAGATAACATGGAGCACTTGGAGCACCGATTGCCCAATTATTTCTCTCCAGAATTACTCAGAGAATCAAGGAGGAGCGGTCTGGCTTGTTTGATCATTCGATTGTATCGAAAAACGAGCAAGAACACGAGTTAAGTCTACGGTTCTTTTGTTTCAGGATTCCACCCTAGATCTAATGTTTTTTTGTTTATTTGGTTCTTAATACTCAACTAAATTAACTTAGGTGCGGATTCTTGCAAATTTCGTGTTGCAACTTGACAAAAAATCATATTACAAGTCGAAATCGAGAAGCACTTACTTCGTAAGTAACTAGATTTTTCCAGAAATTTCAACTCTTTTAATAAGGACACGTGTCGGCCATGCAATGAAGAAATGCGCTCGATCCCAAATGCTAACACACGTCGCTCGCTTTCTACCTAAACTATCGTCCCAAAATTAACCTTCGTGCCCTTGAAGTGACCCGACGACTCGCTATCCAACTCGACATTTACTGCCAACCCCTACACGCCACGTGTCACACCCACAAAAATCAAAGGGTAAGTTTACGTCTACCAGTGCTCTAAGGGCATCTCTACTCACGTGCACCATGCACATGAAGGGTGCGCGTGGGGGGTGTGTGGGAAACCTTAATTTTTTGTGTTTGATTCCCGGCTGTTAGTTTTTTTGCCCCGATTTCAGTGCTAATCGTATTTTACTATAAATTAGGTGCCTACAGAAGGAATAAATAATTTTTTTTGACACCTCTACGTCTAGAAATTGAGCTCGGAAAAGTACACGATAAAACAATAAGTAACCACATGAAATTAGAAAGTAATACTTGTAAAGTGCGCTTGGTGATGCATGCCTGCTAGAGAAACTTCCTTTTAAGTTGCTAGATCCAAAACACCTTGTACTTCGGAAGTTAGTCTACATGTGCTGGACCTACTACGCGATGGAATTTCAAATTTGGATTTCTATATGCTTATCTAAAATGTTATACTACTTATATTTAATCATGCTATGTTGGCGGACGGGGTATTTGTGTACTTGCGCTTTGGATGCTTGATGGATGTTATTGCCCCCTTGAGCTTGTGTGACAACATGCATAGTTAAACGTAAATAAACCCTTCATAAACTCTTGCTAATTGGTTGTGTGAACTTATTATGTGAATGATAAGTAGTAGCGTTTGAATTAAGTCTTGGGTGTATTTTCATAGTGACTGGGTTAGGTTTAGATAGGGGACCTTCAAAATGTTGCGTTCAATGGCAACATGAGGAAAGACTGGAGTGTGAGACCCTTTAACCGTAGACAACTACAAACTCGAGAAGTCGTGTTTGATTGAATTTGGAAGCAAAAGCCCGTAACAAAACCACCCAACCACTCCTAATATTTTGAGAACCACCTCATAAAATTTACTACAGAATTTGGGTGCATCAAAATTTTAAGTATCAACCATCATAATACGCATTGAATAAGTTTTTACTTTCAACTCGAAAATGAAGTCAATTTTTTGGTAATTTTTAAAAATCAAATTTTTTTTTCGAGTGAAGGCAAGTGTCTACTAGAAAACTGATGACATTAGTTATGATGTCGAGTCAATTCATTCCAGTCGGCTTCCACTCATTTTAGTCAAGTATGTTACTTTGTTTAGCTTTTCATTTTGACTTTGTAGAATTTTTTTTAATCTAAGATTTTGTTGTTTGATTTAAAATTAGTGTCATAGATCCCAACAAAATAATTTCACCATTTTTGTAAAGATTTTAAAATCTAACTATTTTTATTCGAACTTGTTTAAAAGGTCTTGTCATAAAATTTTCTAGGATATGTGTAACAATAACACGTTAAAAGTATGGTCGTTACTCACCTTAAATATTTTCTTGATTTGCAAACAAAGGATATGTACTCAATAGAACCGTGATAATGTTACCAAAGTGTTTATCATGCAAACATTTGTATCATATATCATGACAAAAATTTTGAGGTTTTGAATCTTGGACCGTGACTAAAAAAACGAAAACAAACATAAAAGTAAAATAAAATAAAAAACTAAAAATTTGATAAACTTTAAATCGAAATAAAGTCAACAACACAAATATTATATGCAAAATTAAAGCAAGATTGTGTTGTTAAAAATATTACAAAGGGGGAAATGAGTTTGGGATATAATTATAAATCAAAATACAAAAGACTAAAAAATGTAAAAATAGATTGACGCTTCATAATGACACATTCTATGACTGTAGAGTTCTCGGATGCTTCTCAATCTTGACCAACATGTGAATTCTTGAAAAAGAAAGGAAAAGAAGTCCGTATAAAAATATACTCAATAAGCAACCTACTTATATCCGTTGCATCCTTAACCTAGTAGATATCCACAAACTTTTCTCTAGGCTTTAGGAAGTTTAATCCTTTTCTCTGGTGCTATTTGAGCATTTTAGTACTTTAGCTGCTCTTGGATCCATTATGGGTACGGAGGGGGTGGTTCACCAATTTCTGACATCGCATATCTTTTAGGAGACAAATTTTATTTCTAGGGTGAACTACTTTCCTGTTCTTAGACTTAGCTAGCTTACTCTGCCTAAGCACCATGTAACTGATATTCTGGGTTGAGGTGTCACATCGTAAAACTCTCTCTAGTTTGGATAGCATGGTAAGTGCTAGTCTGCTCTCATCATCCATGAGAGGTTATCTGGTGAACCCTACCCGCAGGGCAATCTAGTTGCCCAAAGTTAGGGGAGTGGTCCCTTGTAATCCTATGTTCCCTCTCTAGACGGACCTATTGTGCAAGATAATCCAAATAAACTATAGTTCATACAACTCTAGTTGGCCTAGGTTTGGCTCGATGGTACTCGTACTAGAGTAAAAAAGAAAGTTGAAGCTATGTTGCCACCGAACCAACGGCTAACGACCTAGATGCTACATTTTCTTTCTTATTTATACAATCATTCTGTTCTTTGACCATGGTAGCTTAATTTGCGTATGCAGTGAGTTTTTGATTACCTTGGTTGAGGCACGACCTCATAAAATTAGGATGAGACAATACGGTAATTTCTAGTCTGAACATCCTCAAAGGGAGCTTGGTTGTTCATTCCTTAAGACCATAAAATCACCTATGTTTGGGGGATGCAATCTTTGTGCACTAGCAAGGTACTAGGCTATTTGACGTGGTCTCGCTTCCCTCTAAGGAACGGGTTAACAACATAGTGGCCATATTTAAGAGACCACTCACCATTCAACAAAGCAGAAGCTCAAACTACCCTAACTAGCATATGCCTAGCTCAATAGTACTAAAATCGGAGTGGAAAGGGTTCCGAGGGTCTGAATATAATGTAGCGTTAGCGTTCATGCTACTCCTAGCTTAGATAGCTACCTTGGTCATTCTTGGGTGTCGTGAAAATCTACTATGTTATTAAAGGCTTCTAATCCAATCTTTCAGTAAACATAGGTCTAGATTTTTTATCACCGCTCAAGTCAACCCAATCTTGAAAATAGAATAGAACGTCGGCCAAGGCCAACCAGATGTACAATTTAAATCTCCTCAATTTTTTAACCTTATTTATCTAAACATATACCATACATGTAATAATTAATAAGGTCTATTATATAAAAGAAGTTGTTGCACCGAAGTTGAAATATTTTATATTTAGATGAGAATTTGAATCGAACTAAACCTAACCTATAGTGATCGTCTTGTTGATAATGACTAATTCAAAAGTAAACAATACAAACAAATAATAATTCATTCTTTAATCAACCTCTTCTGCGGGTGACATAATCTAGAATCTCAACACTCTTTTACTTTTGTAAGATGAAAGACTTTGATCGAGTTTATGTTGAAGACATAATTCAAATTATGCAATAACTTCTTAAGTACTGTGATCTAAATCAAAATATTGAAGTTTTTATAAGATTTTCAACCTTTGAACATATATTAGTATATGGGATCAAACAAGAGAGTTGTTTTTAATCATATTATATTACAAATAAAGGAAAAAAAACTTATCACGATAATTATATTATCCGTCCCCATCCCCGCCCTATTCTATGATCTTCTCTATCCTCGCCTTCTTTAAAAGAGAGACTTTTTAAGTTTCATTGTCAAATCTCATGATCCAAAGATGATGAAAACTTTCTATATCTCATTCCAAGCTCCAATGAATTTTTGAAGTTCCAATGTATTAAATGTGTTGATTTTATTTGTTTGATTTGTGTAGTAACAAATCTTGGATTAGTTTTTGTGTTAATTAATTAATTTATCTCTCATTTCGGTTATTTTGTGTGTTAATTAGAAAAACATCTAAGAATTCATTCACGGTTGGCACCACATTCAAGGTGTTCTCTTACTCTTTGGTATCTACACCACTGGCAAATATGGCACAACCTCCTTGTTGGATCAATTTCATGACTTTATTAATTGGGACCACCTTAGGAGAAATTCCAGTGCAGGTGCTCTTGAATTTAAAGTTAGATTCAGATGGTGGTGAGAATACCACTTCCGTTTTATGACAATCTATGGTAGGGTGGTTCTCAACCAACTAATTCATTCCTAGTATTATGTCAAAATTTGTCATGCTAACAACTATCGGGTCTACGTCTAAGGTCTATCCTGCAACTATTACTTGTCAACGTTTTACTCTACTCTTATCAACTAGGTCTTCCTCCACTTGGGTACTGATAGTCAATACATGCAATAAGGGTTCTAATCCTGCTGCTTGACTAACAAATCGTACAAATATAAACGAATGTATAGAGCCTGAATCAAATAAAGTGAAAGTATAGTGTCCTAGGATAGATAAAATACCGATCACTACTGTGTCAGATTTCTTGATTTCTCTACTAGTCGAAGTAGATGCTTTTGCCTGAGAGCAAGTCTGCATGAATTTCTCTAACCACCTAAGTCCCTTGGCGGGTTAATCGAGTTTTCCATTCTCCTTCTAATGAAATTCTTAGCAAGATTGCCTTCCCGACCACACCTAGAACAAGCTTTGGATTTGACCATACACCTACCTCAATACTGCTGTCCACATGCATGGCATTGTGGTTTCTCATTTCCTCTTGCCCTCTCTTGGTCCATGCAATATCTATTGTTTGTTGTTGTCTACATGCCAGTGGTAGACCATTTAGCTCCCTCAATAAATACCATCGTTTCTGTCCTATAGTAACTGCTAACTCTCAACGTTCCTCAACTCGAAGCTCCTCCATAGCCTTAGCTACCCTTAGGACGACAACACAAGTGGTTGGATCTATGACCTCCACAGTACGACCAATCTTTGCGTCCAAGCCTAGGATGGACCTCTCAGCTATCTTCAATTTTGTGTCCACCAGCTTCAGTGGGAACTGTTTCAACCTCATAAATACTCTTGCATAGTTGTCAATGGGGCGTCAACCCTATGTTAGCTTGGTGAACTCCTATTACTTCGATGTTGGGTTGCCTTTGGGTACTACTCCGTCAAATATACCTCTTTAAATCGAGACCATGGTATCGACTTCCATTTGGGCTAAGAATCTCTCAGCTATCCATCCACCATAGCTTTAAGTCATTTTTCAACATTAATGACATGCATACACCTTTTGATCATCCAAATATTCCATTAACAAGAAGATCGTCTCTATTGGTGTTAACCACAATTGTGCCTTTGTTTGGTCTCCTGAGGTCCCACTAAAGGTACATGGATCATACTGCTTAAAATTCCATAAGTACCTTGCTTCTCGCGTGGACTGCGACTGTTGGCTTGTTGCGTGGCCACCACCATTTTCATCATGGCTTAGAATGATTCCTACATTAGGTTAGTCGTGGGGTCTATTCTAGCCTCTAGTGCTGCCGAGGGTGGTGTAGCTGCACCAATTGAATTACATATCCTTCACAAGCTAGGTTCTCTCTACCTCTACCCGTCCTTTAACAGGAGGTTGTCCCCTTCCTCCACGTCCTCTTTCGCGGCCTCTAGGTGCCATGATTCTAAAACTACCATATATTTATTCTTAAGACTATTGCTTTTTGGTTTAAATCATATTGCACATAATATCATAACAAATATAGAACTCAGTCAACAGTGGTACAATCAATGGTGGTACATTCAATCAGGAATTACATTCGACAATGACCAAGCAGCAACAATATATTTAATCGGTGACATTTATATTAAATTTTTTGTTGTCTTATGCATAACATACGTGACGGTGACAGAGTATCAGCAGTGGGACCATGGAACTTGTTAAGCCTACCTCATATGCCAGTCTATAGAATCTATAACCTAGAGCTTTGATACCAACCATAACGGCTCGAATTTCCTACTGAAATAGAGTCACTACCATATGCATGATACAAACTTTCTATTTGGAAACATTCATTTAAAATTATTTATAAAATTATGTCACCAACTTATACGTTTTGTTAAAAGATTTAAAACAAAATAATGAAATAACCCATGTGAAATGTAAATAAATGAAAAGGAAGATTGAAAACATGAAAAAGAAGATTGAAACAATGTCTAACTTAAGATCAACAAAAATAAAACACAACTATCCAAACACAAGTTTCATGGTCTTCAACACGACGTCGCCGTCTACCATACCGGGTGTCTTGCCTTTACCTGAAATGTAAGAATAACACAACGCTTGAGTATATTAAGAAATAGTCAATAAGTAACCCCACTATTGGGGTTAGGGAATGGAAACACATGCAACATAAATGAGACTTATCATTTAAAACCGTATTCTCTTAGGCGACTTTCCTGTTCGAGGAAATTAGATGTGTAGTACTTCTCTACACCTCCTGTGCTGCCGGTCGGGCTAGCAACTATAGTGCTGTTGCCATAAACATAGAGGGAATAGTGAACATCGTAGCACCATAATGAACATGATTATCATTTTCATCTCATAGTGGACTCGTTCATACTCATATTGAAGGGTAAGTATCCCGATGCATGTGAACATACAATTATGCATGAGGTTCTTATAATATTTCATTTTAAATAAATCATGCAAGACAATCCCCATTTATTCCTCAAATATTATACTCGGCAATATGCGTGCACAAACTCTTATAAAATCATGTCTTAAATGACCCTAGTTTTCTACTAACTTAAAGTCGCTAACACATGCATAACGTAACATCTTGGATAGAAATATTGATTTAAAATGTCTTCATAAAACAATGTCATCGACTTGTTTAAGAAAAAAGTTTTAAATAATAAAAAGAAAAAATTAAAATATTCATAGGTAGGAATAAATCAGCAATGCCCTATACAAACTTAAAATCTACGAAATTAAATGTGACCAACCTATGCATGTGCCATGGTCTTTGAACTGTGATGCTGCTGTCAATTGTGCATAGGTGTCTTCCCATTACCTGAAATATAAAAGTAGACGTGACTTAAGTATTTTAAGAAATACTCAGCAAGTCACCCAAGGAATGCAAACACATGCAACATGAATTGGACCTATCATTTTAAAATCGTATTCTCTTAGGCGACTATCTTAACTGGGTCATCGAACCTATCATTTTAAATCTTTATTCCCATAGGCGACTATCCTAACTGGGCCATAGGATGCATATTTACTACTCTGCACATGCCCCATACGTGCAAATATGGACCCACAAGGGGGTTTGCACACCTTCTGAGCCTTGTACTTGTTGGGTTAGCATCTCTAGTGCTATTGTCGGACAACCGAAAGGAGTAGCGACCATCATAGCATCTTGTTAAACTGACGATCATTTTTCTTTTTAAAATTACACGTTCATACTAATCCTAAAGAAAAAATATCTCGATGCATGTGACATACCATTATGCATGAGATCCCAACTTTTTCACATTAGTTAAATCATGTAAGACAACCCCTTCCATTTTCCTTCATATCATATAATTTTGTAGCAAAGTCTTTAAAACATGTCTAGGGATGTGTATCATGTCAAAACTTTTTACTGCTTATCATTCATGTAATACATCGTATTATATCATGTCATGCAACACATCATAACCTTTGACATATCGTATAGTTCCATATGTCATATCATTCAACATATCATATCATAGACATATATCATATAATCAATCATATCATATCATAAACATCTCACACATATCAAACATATGACACGTGTAGAGTCACTGAACACATGTCATCTTGCATAACACAAATTTCTAACATGCCTATTGTAAGACGACTTACTTGGATGACCTTGGTCGATGTTCTATCTAATACTCGAATACGCTTGATTTCATCCCTCAGAGTTTGTTTCAAGTATCGTATGACCTTGGTCGACGTTCTATCTAATACTCGAATACGCTTGATTTCATCCCTCAGAGTTTGTTTCAAGTATCGTAGAGATGTTTCACCCTAATAGAACATTCCCCTTGTTTCATTAGAAAATTCTAATTTCGTAACCTAATTTAACTTCAATTGAGAAATTGAACACTGTACTCACCTTAATTTCCCTTAAATAAGATCAAATTCAGCTTCGAGAGGGTAAAAAACATTGAAATCGTTCTTAAAACGTCTAACCCAAATCAAATGACTTTTTTTTAGCTATTAGAGACTAGCGAAATCGAGCCGAGTGAGCCAGTGGCTGGGGACAAGACATGTGTCGGTAGTGAGCCAGTGCATGTAGGTTGCGATTCGGGTTGAAGCGCAGACTTCAGGTTAGAAAAGTAGAGAGTAGGTTAGAAAAGTAGAGACTTCTAGGGTAGGTTTTGTTGGATTCAAACTCTGGTCCAAATATAACCTATTTTAACTTGGATGTAACAACTTGCTATATATAATACACCGTATTAATTATTTTACATGTATGATAATATTTAGATAAATAAAGTTTAGAAAAGTAGAGAGATTTAGATTGTACATACCAATTTGATTTGGCTCTATATATATAAAAGAAACAAAACAAAATGGAGGTGTGAGCAAAGAAAAAGTTACCAACTTAAACACCCACTAAAAAATGAAGCCTCACAACATATTCGGTCTCATGATATTGCTTGCTTTTAAATCAAACATATTCGGTCTCAAAGATACAACGCCCATTCTCCCCATGGGAAGTTGCAATTTGGAATCATATGAAGGATTCAACTCTCTTGGTTCACTGCAAGTTTAAAGACAACGATTTAGGCGAACATGAAATCGGCCTCGAAGAGAAATACTCTTGGGCCTTCAAAGAAAATTTTTGGCAATCAACATGGTTTTGGTGCAATTTTAGCAGCAAACACGGACATGCTTCTGGTGAAGTATTTTGGCCAGAAATGGAAAATTGGTTTAGTGATCAATGCTATAATAGTATTTGTACATGGGCAGCAGAAGACAATGGCATTTCATTACCTCTTGGTTCTAAAGAATCATATCTATTAGAGTACCCTTGGAAATGATGTTGACTTTCATTGAGTTGATTTAAACACAACTTCCAAGGATGTTAAGTTTCATTGGGTTTATTTCAACACAATTGTTGATCTAAACACAAGAAAACCCTTATTACTTTTCTATTTTGAGATTGGAGGTCAATTCTTTTGTACTTGTTGAGCTAAAATGTATATTGATGATAATAAAAATAAAACATGATATAGTTATATATATATATATATATATATATATATATATATATATATATATTGGAAAGATACAAGTCGTAAGGACTAGGCTGACTCCATGACTTCATAAAATACGGAAAAAAATTTAGCGAAATAAAACAAGAAATTTTAAAACATAATATACATTATATCAAAATAAAGTTCATACATAAGTTTTTAAAGAACAACCCAACCATTAAGACACAAAATATGGAATGGACACAAAATATTTTAAAATAAAAAGATTGAGGACAACGGGTGAAACTTGTCTACGACACCTACTCCAGAGTCCGTTCCCGACCTCGAAAAGGTCCTTATTACCTGAAAAATATGAAAAATAACGAATGAGGATAAAGACTCAGTAAGTAGTCTACTTGTCGGCTCATTATCGTGTCCTTGATATGCTAGAGTATCACACTCTTTCTTTTCTTTTTCTTGTTCTTGTTGGAAGTATGTAGGCTCTTTAGTTCTTGTCCTTGACTTGTGGGTTCATATCATGATCTATCTAGAGGACCTTGGTCCTTGATCTTGATCCATGTTCTAGCCATTGATCTTTGTCTTGTTCTTGGTACTTTCTAGGTTCTTGTTCTGCTCTTGGTTTTTTCTCCAAGACACCCCCTAAGATTTACAGTACCAGTCATGCACCTGACAACCTTTGTCCAAGGTTTCCTGTGTTGTAAGGGACAGAGTTTAATAATATTTTGAGGTTATCTAGTTCATGGACTGAAGGTAAATTACCTTAAGGGTATTATAGTCATTTTACATCATTTCTTGGTTTACCTTCTTAACCTTATCCAGTGACCTCTATCCTATGCATCTGCCACGGTCTATACTTTCAATGTCATCATCAACCGTATAGAGGTGTCTTGCCTTTACCTGAAATAAATGTAGCACACCACTTTAGTATTTTAAGAAATACTCAGTAAGTGACCCCACTATTCGAGTCTGGTAATGCTAACACATGTAACCCATGATTAGATGTGTAGTACTTTCCTACACGATCCACACGTGCAAACGTGAGTCTCTAAGCAGTTCACACCCCTGGACCCATCAGTCAGGCTAGTATTTCATATTCGATTATTCAGAGGTTAGCAGACCACCGAGCATCATACGAGGCATGATCATGATGATGATCATCATCATTGTAGTGTACGCGTCCATACTGATCATCATAAATGGCAAAGTAACCCGATGTATATGACTAGAATATGCATGAGATCTTTATAGTTTTCATCTTTAAATTATTTTATGACACAGCCCTATACATCATTCACACATTACCGTAGGTAACATGCATGCATTGGCCTTCATACGTTCATCATCATTAACATCGATTGGGGTTGTGTCTTAGAAAAATTGTCTTCATAATACATCATGGCATCTAATACATCTACATCAACTTAATATGGAATATCATCCTATTAAGTCATCTCATAATCAAGCAAATTTATATCATCATGTTATGATGTATCATCATCATCATGTCATCATACCTTGTCATCGTCATGTCATCATCTCATATCATCATATACATCATCACATCATCATATAATAACATCACACCATCATAGAACATCATTACATTATCATATAACAATATCGGCTAGAAGTGGGCTTGGGCTATTACACTCTAGTTCCCATAAACTAGGTGTCCTCTAACACAACTTAAGTCAATGAACAGGTAAATGCGGAAACATCTATCAATGAAACCATAAAATTCTCAATTTGCCCCATGACTAACTTCTCCACCATGCTCGTCACTCCCGTGCCACAGCCTTGCCTGAAAATCATTTTAAAAAAAAGGATAATATTAAAATAGTCAATAACGAACTCCCATGTTGAGATCAGATACATAAACCATCACATGACAATCAAACAAAATTGAGGGATCTTACTAGTTAATTACCCAAAACTCACAATGCGTAATTTTTACCCCATGAAAATCAACCTCTACCTTTACCCCTTAAAATGACTATCAATGGCTGGTTACCCAAAACACATAGTGTAACCCTCACATTGTTAATCATTTTCTGCATTCACCTCGTAGAGTAACCATTAGTGCCTAGTTACCCGATACACCTAGCGTGTAACCTTACCACATGAAAATCAACATCCATTCTAACTCCTTAAAATGATTATCAATGGTTGGTTACCCGAAACACATAGCATGTAACCCTAACCTTGATAACCATTTTCTTAAATCACCTCGTAGAGTGACCATTAATGGATGATTACTGAAAACACACCGTGTGTAACCCTAACCACAAACTCCTTAATCGTCAAAGGTAACATGCATGCATTATGTCCCAAACTGTTTGTTTTCATGAGAAACCATACATTATGTCACACAACTCACATCAGATATATTCTCAATCATCAAACAAAATCATGCATGCAATAGGTCTCAAAACATTTATTTTTATAGTCAACATACTTCGTATCACGTAACGGCCATACAATAACAAACATATTCAACCCTTTTAGAAAAACAAAACAGTTAAGTTTCAATAGGAACACCTCTTACTTGGAGAGCTTCTTTTCTAAACGTCCCTATAGATATTGGTCATACGACTTAGTTCGAGCCTACATTGAAACACCCAAGTTTAACCAACCCAACTTGACGTGATAGAACGACTCCTACAAATCATAGGGTTTTATTGCTTACCTTCTTCCTACGTAGAGGTTGGGTCAAATCCAAACTATTCAGAAAATAATACATTGTAACTTCGTTGGTTGGTGCATTGTACCTTGGTTACGTTTACTCCTCCAAATAGTGGTTTTGGCGATGATGACAGTGTTTAATTCGTGAGGGTGATGACAATTCGATGCGCGACGGTGACTGGTGGTGGTCGTCCAACGTGCAGTGGTGGCGTGGGACGGCGTGGGCGATGGTGGCGCACGACAGCGCGAGCGATGGACGGCGACGACTATTTAAAGAAGAAGAAGATGATAAAGAGGAAAAACAAGGCAGCGACAAGGTTTGTGAGTGGCGGCTTTATGTAGTAAAACCCTATAGTTTATTTTTTTAATGTATTGGGCTTGGGCCTAGGATTTAAGTAGCTAAACCTTAGGGTTTATTTTTTTATTTATTGGGCTTGGGCCCAGGGTTTATGTTGCTGAACCCTAGGTTTTATTTTAATGTATTAGGCCTTCGGCCCAGAATTTGGGTTTTACGCATCCAAACCCAAACAAAAACATATTCGGTTTTAAATAAAGTTATTATTGATGTTTATTCAGTAAAAATTGTTATTGAATAAAGTGAATGTTACCATTATTAATCTAAATCCAGTAAACTAAGAATACTCTGGCTATAGTATGATTACTTGAACTATAGAGACTTACGAGTGGATCAAGTTCAAGTATATAGTTAAAATGATCTATAGTACAGGGATAAGGCTGAGTACCTTATTCTGGAGACACTATGGACGCGACCCACTTTTGTATATGATATAAACAATGTGATCACTAAATTGTACATGTGAAGACATGTGAGTGGGGGCGTCCTATGCAATGAGTATTGCATATGATCGGACCATTAAGAAAACCGCTCTCACTTTATAATGTCGTTTACCGTTGACATTGATTTTTTCATTCGATGACCTAGGTAACTCGATCTTAATCCTGAGCTAACTATGAACTCCTGTTTATTCGGAATTATCCTTAGATTTGAATGGGTGAGAGTGGCCCAATTTCGCCGACCCAATAAGCCTCCCATTTCAGGGGTAAGACTGGGTGAATAGCTGGGGACATAGGGTGTAAGATGGAATTCAATCCTACCCGCTTTTAGGGATAGTAGTGAGATTATTCTCTTAAGTACTGACTCCAAGTCTTGAACCAGGGGCCCCACCCTCTCATTGGCCCGAGAGAGATTCGGTTTGGTGGTTGGACCACAAACCAATTGTTCATTAGAGGATCAATGGGACTTAAGGAATAAGAAGTAACTTTACGAGTAAAACAGTAAATTGACCCAGCTCTAATTACGAACAACCTGTGAAGGATTGACTTACTAATCATGGTTATAACAAATGGACAAAAATATATCTATAGTGGAGAGAGTGCAACTACTAGGCTATAGTGGAGTGTCCTAATAGTTAACGAATGTTGGTTAACAAGGTTAATGAGTTTAGCCAGTTAATCTCGGATTGTTTAAGCCCATGCTCTGTAGGTCCATTATGTCCCTCTACTAGCGCATATCGGACTAAACCTTAGTACAGTGTGACGAGTGAGTTCGAAGTGTTCGAATTCAAATTAGGGAATACACGCTAAATATATACGATATATTTAACCACATTTTGTTTTATTTATGAATTAAACAAAAAGAGAGAATTGGAAATATTTAAATAAGATTTAAATATTTTAATTATGAATAAGGATTCAAAAAATCAGTATATGCCGTAATTGATTGGGATGGACATTTTATTTAATGTTAAATATTAATTAAATTGTTTAATTAATTATTTAATATTATTTTGATTTGAAATTAATTATTTAAATTAATTGTTGAATTAAAATAAAGAAAGTCAAAAGGTTGACTTCATCTTATGTAAAAATCCATGTTTGAATGAGTAGAATATGGAGTGTCAATATATGGTTTAACCAAACTTGCATGTTTGCCACGTAGTCTCACAAATTTGAGTGTCAAAATTTGGTTTAACCAAACATGCATGTTTGCCAAATAAACCCCACAAATTTGAGTGAAATTTTGAGTGTCAAAATTTGGTAATCTCAAATTTGCATAAACATGCAAATATGACTCTATAAACAGAGTGATCAAGGTACATGGAAAGTTGGCTTGAAAAACTTTGAGAAAATCTCTCGAAACTCTCTTTACGTATACTAAATTCCTATCAAGTTTAGTAACTCACCGGATTCCACAATCCCGTTCTAATGCCAGAGAATAGTAGGGAAGACACAAGTGGTGGTTTGAAACCGATTCGTGTGGGAACAGGAATTTGAACTACAAAAGGTTAGTATTTAAACTCATTGAGTTTTAATGCCTTTGAACATGCTAGCTAATTTACTATAATTAATGTACTTAGAGTGTCTAAGATCCAAATTGCTTCCGTACTTATTATAGTAACACCATCCATTGGTATCAGAGCAAGGTTTTAAACACTTTATTTGCATTAATTTGAGCATGGTGGGTAACTATTTCATGAACGAAAATTGTGGTTGCTAAAGTGGATGTTTATGGTTTTTGGTATTTTTTATGCTTCCATTTGATACCATTATTGTAATTGGCCTAATGTGTATGGGCTTTAATGAGTGAAGAAAGGTCTGTAATTTTTATGGAGTCATTAGAGTTCATTTTAGGTTGTAATTGATCGAAAATGGAAAAAATAGCAAGTTGAACCAAAGAAGAAGATGGAAGGGGTGGTTCGGGTGTTTTTTCTGCCAGTTGGGGTCTGGTTCAACGCTTTTAAGGGTTGGTTCGGCAAGTTCGTGATCCGCGGAAGCGGTTCAAGTTATTTTTTATTATTAATGTAATAATTTAGTTAATTGCTTGCTTTTTAAAATGTCAATTAATTAATTATGCATTATGAATGTATGTTTTAATTAAATAGAAAATGTATATGCATAAAGTATGTCATATAGATTTAAAATCTCACCATAGGCTAAGCATGTTTCATGCATTACAAGTATGTTATAAGTGTTATAATGTATAGTACGGATGTTATAAGTGTTATAATGTATAGTATGCATGTTTAGGGTTCCATGAGTGATAGATATAAATGGAGTCAATGTATGATGAAGATAGAGATTAGTGGATCAAAGCCATGAATCTTGAAATAGAGTCAATGTACTTCAATTCAGTCTAGAAACTTGTAGATAACCAGATGGGGTAAAACCTATTGGTTGCCAATGGATCTACAAAAGGAAACGGGACCAAGCTGGTAAGGTACAGACCTTTAAAGCTCGTCTTGTAGCAAAATGTTATATCCAAAGAGAGGGGGTGGACTATGAAGAAACCTTCTCTCCTGTTGCTATGCTTAAATCGATTAAAATACTCTTGTCCATTGCCACATTTTATGATTATGAAATTTGGCAAATGGATGTCAAGACAGCCTTTCTAAACAGCAATCTTGAGGAGAGTATCTATATGGCTTAACCATAGGGGTTCATTGAACAGGATCACGAGCAAAATGTTTGCAAGCTTAAAAGATCCATCTATGGGTTGAAGTAAGCATCTCGATCTTGGAATATAAGGTTTGATATTGCAATAAAATCTTATAGCTTTAAACAAAAAGTTGACGAACCTTGTGTTTACAAAAAGATAGTCAACTCTACAGTAGTTTTTCTAGTGTTGTACGTTGACGATATCCTACTCATTAGGAATGATGTGGGATTTTTGACTGACTCTAAGCATTGGCTAGTGACACAATACCAAATAAAATATTTGGGAGAGGCTCAGTTTGTTCTTGGAATTCAAATTGTTCGGAATCGCAAGAACAAAACACTAGCATTGTCTCAGACATCGTATATCGACAAAATGTTGGTTCGATATAAGATGCAGAACCCCAAGAAAAGATTATTACCTTTCAGGCATGGAGTTCATTTGTTGAAGGAACAAAGTTCTAAGACACCACAAGAAATTGAGGATATGAGACATATTCCCTATGCATCAACAGTCGGTAGTCTGATGTATGCCATGTTGTGTACCCGACCCGACATATGCTATGCTGTGGGAATTGTCAGCAGATATCAGTCCAATTCGAAACATGCTCATTGGAGTGTCGTTAATAATATCCTCAAGTATCAAAGGAGAACGAGAGACTATATGCTAATGTACAGCGCTAAGGATTTGATCCTTACAGGGTACACTGACTCAAATTTTTAGACCAATATCGATTAGAGGAAATCGACATCAGGATCTATTTTCACTCTGAACGGAGGAGCAATAATATGGAGACGCATAAAGCAAGGTTGCATTGGTGATTACACCATGGAAACTAAGTATGTTGCTGCCATTGAAGCAGCGAAAGAATCAAATATAGCTTAGGAAGTTCTTAATTGATTTGGAAGTCGTTCCAAATATGCACCTACCTATCACTCTTTATTGTGATAATTGTGCAACGAGGAGATGTGATCGTCACAAAAGTCGCTTTAGAGCACAACATTGCCCCTCACGGCTAAAGTGTTTGAACAGCACCTAGTGAGTCTAGGACTACGAGTTATGTAATCTAGGGCAAGTGGGAGAAAATGCATGGGTATGTGATGCCTTAATTCATTGTATTTATGTCTTTCTCTCTACTCAACATTATAAAACCCCACTAGAGATCTAGTCCAAGTGGAAGTTTGTTGGGTTTTTTAATTCCTAAGACTCATAGTTTGTAAACAAAAACATATTCGGTTTTCAATAAAGTTATTATTGATGTTTATTCAGTAAAGATTGTTATTGAATAAAGGGAATGTTACGATCATTAATCTAAATCCAATAAACTAAGAATACTCTGGCTATAGTATGATTACTTGAACTATATGAAGAGACATAGAGTGGATCAAGTTCAAGTATATAGTCAAAATGATCTATAGTACAGGGATAAGGCTGAGTACCTTATTCTAGGGACAATATGGATGCGGCCCAGTTTTGTATATGATATAAAAGATGTGATCACTAAATTGTACGTGTGGAGACATGTAAGTGGGGGCGTCTTATACAATGAGTATTGCATAAGATCGGACCATGAAGAAAACCACTCTCACTTTATAATGTCGCTTACTGTTGAAACTGGTTTTTTCATTTGATGACCTAGGTTAATCAATCTTAATCTTGAGCTAACTATGAACTCCTGTTTATTCAGAATTATCCTTAGATTTGCATGGGTAGGAGTGGCCCGAGTTCGCCAACTCAATAAGCCTCCCATTTTAGGGACGACTAGGTGAATAGCTGGGGACCTAGGGCGTACGATGGAATTCACTCCTACCCCCTTTTAGGGATAGTAGTGAGATTATTCTCTTAAGTACTGACTCCAAGTCTTGAACCAGGGGCCCCACCCTCTCATTGGCTCGAGAGAGATTCGGTTTGGTGGTTGGACCACAAACCAATTGTTCATTAGAGGATCAATGGGACTTAAGGAATAAGAAGTAACTTTACGGGTAAAACAGTAAATTGACCCAGCTCTAATTACGAACAACCTGTGAAGGATCGACTTACTAATCATGGTTATAACAAATGGACAAAAATATATCTATAGTGGGGAGAGTGCAACTACTAGGCTATAGTGGAGTGTCCTAGTAGTTAACGAATGTTGGTTAACAAGGTTAATGAGTTTAGCCAGTTAATCTCGGATTGTTTAAGCCCATGCTCTGTAGGTCCATTATGTCCCTCTACTAGCGCATATCGGACTAAACCTTAGTACAGTGTGACGAGTGAGTTCGAAGTGTTCGAATTCAAATTAGGGAATACACGCTAAATATATACGATATATTTAACCACATTTTGTTTTATTTATGAATTAAACAAAAAGAGAGAATTGGAAATATTTAAATAAGATTTAAATATTTTAATTATGAATAAGGATTCAAAAAATCAGTATATGCCGTAATTGATTGGGATTGACATTTTATTTAATGTTAAATATTAATTAAATTGTTTAATTAATCATTTAATATTATTTTGATTTGAAATTAATTATTTAAATTAATTGTTGAATTAAAATAAAGAAAGTCAAAATGTTGACTTCACCGAGAAAAATCATGTTTGAGTTAGTGGAATATTGAGTGTCAATATAATATTTAATCAAATTTGCATGTTTACCACATAATCCCACAAATTTGAGTGTCAAAATTTTGTTTAACCAAACATGCATGTTAGCCAAATAACCCCTACAAATTTTAGTCGAATTTTCCAACAAATTTTAGTGAAATTTTGTCGGTCAAAATTTGGTTAACTGAAACTTGCATACTTGCCACATAATCTCACAAATTTGAGTGAAATTTTAAGTGTCAAGATTTGGTAATCTCAAATTTGCATGAGCATGCAAATATGACTTTATAAATAGAGTGATCAAGATACATAGAAAGTTGGCTTGAAAAACTTTGAAAAAATTTCTCAAAACTCTCTCTTTACATGTACCAAATTCCTATCAAGTTTAGTCACTCACCGAACTCCACAATCCAGTTCTAAGGCCGGACAATAGTAGGGAAGACACAAGTGGTGGTTCGAAACCGGTTCGTGAAAGAACAAGAATTTGAACTACAAAAGGTTAGTATTCAAATTCATTGAGTTTTAATGCTTTTGAACATGCTAGCTAATTTACTATAATTAATGTACTTAGAGTGCCTGAGATCCAAATTGCTTCCACAAGTGTTATATTAACACTATCACAACCATGTCTGGAATTGAAAAGAGTCCAAGGTCAAGTCACGATTTTAAAGGATATATCCCATCATTAAATGTGTGTATTGCATTACTAATTCCATCAATGGAGTAACTTATTTAGTATTTCTTAGAATATTCAAGCCACGTGCTACCCTTATTTTTCACGTAAAGGTAAAGCGCCCCTGCATAGATGACGGTGAATTTTAAAATGACCATGGAAGAAGTCATGATTGAGAAGTAGTATGCATTGATTTTCATTTAGTAGTTGATAGGATGATTATTTCATTTTTCATGTTCAAAGACTATGTTATTTCTATTTTCTTGTTTTAAATTAAACGGGCAAGTTCATGGCTTCGTTTGCAAATATATTATTTCAAACTTCCACAAATGTTATTTATGGCATTCATGTGGTGATGCCTCTAATTTAAGCAAGAATATTAGGAGGTTACATTACGAGTGTGATATGTGATGAAAGAATGAGGGTTGTCCTGCATGATTTATTACGCCACGAAGAAAAATATGGGGACCTCATGCATATTTGTATATTCATGTGCATCGGGATACTTCTCCTTTATGATTAGTATGGACACGTACACTATGAGACAAAAATGATTATCATACTTACCATAGTTCAATGATGATCGCTATTTCCTTTGGGTGTCCGACAATAGTCTAGAGGAGCTAGGCCAACCAGTAGGCCCAGAGGGTACGCGAGCCCACCTGATGGGCCCATGCTCGCACATGTGGGTCGTGTGTAGAGAAGTATCACATATCCAATTTGCCAAGACTAGAAAGTCGGCTTAGAGAATACAATTTAAAATTATAGATCTCATCATTATGCATGTGTTTGCAATCACAACTCTAATAGTGGGATCACTTACTACGTATTTCTTAAAATACTCAAGCCTTTTCTTATTCTTAAATTTCACGTAAAGGCAAGACACCCATGTGTGGTTAACAAAGACATCACATTGAAGATCATGGAATATGTGTTAGTGTAGTTGCATTTTCACTTCTTAAATATAGGCTAGATTAGGACTTCGTTTAAATCTTTTCTTTGGTTTTATTTATATTTCGCATTGAATATTTTTCATTGTTTTTTGTAAGACTCTTAATGCAAACGTATAAGTCCATGACATCATTTTATTAATTATTTTAAAGAATATTTCTGTAACGACCCGAAATTTTGTACTTAATTTAAAGTCGATACTGTTGGATCGGTATGGCAACCCTAGAGGGGGGGTGAATAGGGTTTTAACGATAAAAGTGTTTAAACTTGATTAATTTTTTCTAATGATAAAACTTTTTACAAATAAGTAGAAGATGATAATTACTAAAACAAAATAATTCAAGTCAAAACAATAATCAAGTAGAACATGCAATAAATCATAATAATAATCTTGAAATTAAATAGGAAAGAGTTAGAGAAAATGACACCGTAGTTTTATAGTGGTTCGGTCAAACTCGACCTACTCCACTCCCCAAGCGCCTCTTGGGAATTTGAATAAAGAACTTTTCCGACTCTTTTCACGGATCAGAGCCAAACCGGTACACCGCTCTTTTTACGAGTTCAAGAGCAAACTCAATCCTTTCCACGGCGCAGGATCAAACCGATACAAGTATTTGAGTTTGATAATAACACACCACAACTCTCTCAAAGAGTAGATTTACAATTTGGGATACTCACAACTATTTCCTCACAATATAATAATAATCCCTCTCAAGAATAAGATGAAAAGAAATAAACTTGTAAGCTAGGAGAGAGCAACAAACAATGGAGACTTTGAACAAATGAGGATTGAAGAATGTATGTAAGTTGTGTATTTTAAAAATGTGGGGAAGATGAGTTTATATAGAGGAGAAAAGTGGCAAAATGTAGGATTGAATATTGACCATTGGATTGTGTTAGGAATAATGGAAGGTGGAGATTAAAAGTAAATAAATAAGAAAATTTTCTAAATTCATTTATTTCAAAATTTTAATATAATAGTAATATAATATAATAATAATAAAAAGTTATGTGAGTAACGGTAAAATGAAATTCAAAATTTATTATAAATATAATAATATAATAATAATAAAAACTATGTGAGTAACCACCAAAATTTTAAAATATAATAATATAATAATATAATATAGTAATAATAAAAATCGATGTGAGTAACGGTTAGATTCAAATTTATATTTTGTAAAAATAACTTTATTTAAAAATATAGTAATAAGAAAAACTCCACCATTTGTTACTCTCCAAAAATCATAAATGTCATACTTTGATATATCTTGATTTGTCCATCATTTTGATTTTGCTGCCACATCATCACGCCGGGTATGTTGTCTCGACTGTAATTTTCGTTTTAGCTCTGATTTGAGTAATTGAAAAGTCATTGAAATCGTTATTCCCGACCTTATACTGTGGACAGTTCAAAATACTGAAAATAGTTAATAATTAAAAAGTAGGTTTGTTATCATCAAAACATCAATTAATTGATTGAAATTAATTAGAGTGAGATCAAGGCCAAAAAGCCAACAATCTCCCCCTTTTTGATGATGACAAACCATTTCAAGAAAAATTCATAAAAACCAAGGTAATACACCATCCATGTAATATATGCTAATATATTATCATAAATTTTACTCAAGCATATTCTCCCCTATATTAATGCCTCAAGAAATTATGAAACATCAAACAAGTAAATGATTCATAAATAATAAAACAACAAACTTAGAGCATATTTTTCTTAATTTTCTCCCCCTTTGTAATCATCAAAATGAACAATTGAAAGAGAATGCATTTAATAATGACATAATGGCTCCCCCTAAAAACATGCATTCAAAAATTATAAAATTCAAGATATATCACAACGAATAATACCAAGCTCAAGCCTATTTTTGCAAAAATTTTCTTCATTCAATGGCTTGGTGAAAATATCGGCCAGTTGATTATTAGAGTTTACAAAATCAAGAATAATATGTCCATTTTGCACATGCTCTCTAATAAAATGATGTCTAATGTCAATATGTTTAGTTCTAGAATGATGAATAGGATTTTTAGTTAAATTAATAGCACTTGTATTATCACAAAATATAGGCACACTATGAAACTTTAATCCAAAATCAGAAAGAGTTTGTTTCATCCAAAGAATTTGAGCACAGCAACTAGCAACCGCAATATATTCCGCTTCGGTAGTAGATAAGGCAACCGAATTTTGCTTTTTACTAAACCAAGAAACTAAGGAACTACCAAGAAATTGACAAGTTCCACTAGTACTTTTACGATCAAGTAAGCTTCCGGCAAAATCCGCATCAGAATATCCTACCAATTTAAATTCAACATTTCTAGGATACCACAATCCTAAATCAATAGTTCCAAGCAAATATTTAAATATTCTCTTAACCGCATGTAAATGAGATTCCTTAGGACACGATTGAAATCTAGCACAAAGACATACACTAAACATAATATCGGGTCTACTAGCGGTCAAGTAAAGTAAAGATCCAATCATACCTCGATAAGCTTTAATATCCACACTTTTACCTTTTTCATCCTTGTCAAGCTTAGTGGATGTGCTCATAGGAGTTCTTGCAATCTTACCTCCATTGAACTTGAATCTTTTGAGCAAATCTTTAGTGTATTTCTCTTGATTGATGAAGATACCATTCTTGAGTTGTTTGATTTGAAGTCCAAGAAAGAAACTGAGTTCTCCCATCATACTCATCTCAAACTCACTATGCATACATTTAGAAAATTCTTCACATAAAGAAGGATTAGTAGAACCAAATATGATATCATCCACATATATTTGCACTAACAGCATATCGTTTTCTTTAATCTTAATAAAGAGTGTAGTGTCGAGTTTGCCCATTTTAAAATCATTCCCAATAAGAAAATTACTAAGTCTATCATACCAAGCTCTTGGAGCTTGTTTTAAGCCATAAAGAGCCTTTTTCAACTTATAGACATGATGAGGAAATTCTACCTTTTCAAATCCGGGAGGTTGTTCTACATAAACTTCCTCCATAATATAACCATTCAAAAATGCACTTTTCACATCCATTTGATATAATACAAAATTTTTGTAAGAAGCAAAAGCAAGTAACATTCTAATAGCTTCTAATCTAGCAACGGGTGCAAAAGTTTCTTCATAATCTATGTCTTCCTCTTGACAATAACCTTGAGCTACAAGCCTAGCTTTATTTCTAATGATATTCCCATTTTCATCCATTTTATTTCTAAAAACCCATTTGGTTCCAATAATAGAAGTATTAGATGGCCTATGGACTAATTCCCAAACTTTGTTCCTTTCAAATTGATTTAGCTCTTCTTGCATGGCTAAAATCCAAAACTCATCATTTTCGGCATCCTTAAGACTTTTTGGTTCAATTTGAGAAACAAAAGCAAGATTATTAAATAAATTAATAGAAGAGCGAGTTTTCACACCTTGTTCGAGATCGCCAAGAATCAAGTCCTTGGGATGAGACAAGGCATACCTCCATTCTTTTGGCATTGATGAAGAACCTTCTTCCTTTAAGCTCATCTCTTCTTTACTCGTAACAATTTCTTTGCCGTTGTCACTAACGAGTAAATCTCCAAAATTTCTTTCTAAATCATCACTACAAATAGACTCATTAGAAATATTATTGCAAGATTCATCAAATACCACATGCATAGATTCTTCAATAACTAAAGTTCTCTTATTGAAAATTCTATAAGCTTTACTAGTAGATGAATAGCCAAGAAAAATACCAATATCGGTTTTTGAATCAAACTTTCCAAGCTTTTCTTTGTTGTTCAAAATAAAACATTTACAACCAAAAACTTTGAAATACCCAACATTTGGAATTTTGTTATGCCAAAGTTCATAAGGAGTTTTATTTAATGAAGGTCTAATTAAAACTCTATTTAAAATATAACAAGCGGTATTAACGGCTTCCGCCCAAAAATATTTAGGTAAATCATACTCATTTAACATTGATCTAGCAAATTCTTGTAAAGTACGATTTTTCCTTTCAACCACACCGTTTTGTTGAGGAGTCCTTGGAGAGGAGAAGTCATGAGAAAAACCATTATCTTCACAAAATTTTTCAAAGGCAACACTGTTAAATTCTCCTCCATGGTCACTTCTAATTTTAGTAATTAAAAACTCTTTTTCATTTTGAACTCTTTTTACAAAACTAGCAAATCTTTTCAAAACATCATTCTTATGTTTTATCATCAAAACCCAAGTAAATCTTGAAAAATCATCCACTATCACAAAAGCATAATAATTTCCTCCATAACTAGCTATTTTAGAAGGGCCAAATAAGTCTATATGGAGTAGTTGAAGAGGTCTAGTAGTAGAAATCATATTTTTAGATTTGAAAGAAGACTTAGTTTGCTTACCCATTTGACAAGCGTCACAAATTTTATCTTTTTCAAATTTAAGTTGAGGAAGACCTCTAACTAATGAATTTTTTGAAATATTTGAAATCAAGTACATACTAGCATGTCCTAGTCTTCTATGCCATAACCAAGAGTTATCAAGCAAAACCGAAAGACATTTATCATTTGTAGGACAATCATTTAAATCAATAGTATACACATTATCGTCTCTATTTCCTACAAACAAAACTTTTCTATCACTAGCATTTTCAATTATGCAATTATTCTTATCAAATACAACTCTAAAACCTTTATCACATAATTGACTAATGCTAAGTAAGTCATGCTTTAAACCATCAACTAACAATACATTTTCAATGAGAGTACAAGAGTCATTACCTATAGTACCCTTACCAATTATTTTACCCTTCTTGTTATCACCAAAGGTTACTAAGCCACCATCCTTCTTGGAAAGATTGACAAACTTGGATGGATTACCCGTCATGTGTCTTGAGTAACCACTATCCAAGTACCACTTATTTTTCTTGGAGGCTTTCAAACAAACCTAAAAACAAAGATATTCAAAATTGACCTTTTGGTACCCATACTTGTTTGGGTCCTAGAAAGTTAGTATTCACAAATTTAGGAACCCATTTCATATTTGCATTCATATTAAAGACATTGTATTTAGATAAGTAACAAGAATAATCTTTATGTCCAAACTTACCACACGAGAAACAAACGACATTATGCAAGAATTTATTTCTTGGACTAAATTTGTGTATTCTATTTTTATTCGAAAAATTATTTTCTAAAACATTGTTAAACTTTGTATTTTGAGAAACTTTTCTTCCTAAATGAATATTTTGAGAATTTTTCAATTTAAAGCACTTAGGTCTAATATGACCTTCAACACCACAATAATGACATATAGGCACAAATCTAGATTTATCATACTTAGATACAAATTTACATGTGTTAGATTTAGACAAGATAGGGGATGCTTTAACAAATATTGTTTTAGAACTTGAAGGTGTAGAACCTTCATCAATATAGCCTAATCCTCTTTTATCACCATATGACTTACCTCCTTCAAGTATTTTATCTAATTTTTGAGCACCTATTGTTAACATTTTAATAGATTCCTTAGCCCTACCAAGTTCTTGCAAATTATTTGATTCATTCTCTTTGAGCAATTTAATTAATTTATCTTTTTCACCACAATCATGCTCAAGAGTCTTGACTTTATCAATTAATGCATTTTTCTCATTACAATCAAATACATGCTTTTCACAAGGTACATCAATTTTAACAATATTATGATCCTTCTCCTTTAAGCAAGAAATTTCATTTAGTAAAGACTTATTTTCAATAATTGAAGTCTTATATTTCTTTTTAAGCACAACATACTTTGAACTAAGTTTTTCTAAATCAATTGTCATCTCATCAACAAGTTTAAATAATTCATGATAAGAAAGAGATTCAAGAGTTACCTCATCTTCTTGTTCATCTTCTTGTTCATCCTCTTTGTCACTATGAGCCATGAAGCAAAAATTTGCTACTTCTTCATCACTTCCACTTGCACTTTCATCACTATCATCCCAAGTAGCCTTCATTGCTTTCTTCTTGGATTTCTTAGATGATTTGAGGAGACGACAATCCGTTCTTATATGACCCGGCTTTTTACATTCATAACATATTACCTCATCGTTTTTGCTCTTCTCACCTTTTGACTCTTTTTGATTTGTGAAATGTTTCTTGAATTGTTTCTTCCTTTTAATAAAATTTTTATACTTACGTGTGAAGTAGGCGACATCATCTTCATCAAGGACGTCCTCATCTTCAGAGTCAACTTTGATGGACTTTAGGGCTATACTTTTCTTCTTTTTGGATTCTTCTTCCATGTGCCCGTTCATGGTAATCTCATGTGTCATGAGAGAACCAACGAGTTCATCCAAAGGAAGCTTTGTGAGATCCTTCGCTTCTTGAATCGCCGTCACTTTTGCCTCCCAACTTTTAGGCAGAGACCTAAGAATTTTTCTTACATTTTCGGAAGTAGAATATACTTTTCCAAGATTTTTCAAAGCATTTAAAATATTAGTAAATCTAGTAAACATATCACCAATAGGTTCATTTTCCTCCATTTTAAATAGTTCATAATTATGAACTAACATGCTAATTTTTGTTTCTTTAACTTGATTGGTTCCCTCATGAGTTACTTCAAGAGTTTTCCAAATTTCATATGCCGAAGAACACATACATACTCTATTAAATTCATCATTACTTAAGGCACAATACAGACAATTGATAGCACTAGCATTCAAAGAACATTTTTTCATATCATGCTCATCAAATTCATTTTCTAATTTAGGCACCTCAATATTATTAACAATTTTTATTGGAATGTAAGGACCATTACTAACATTTAACCACAATTGATAATCAACGGATTGCAAATAAATTTTCATCCTAGCTTTCCAACATGTATAATTTGTTCCATCAAAATAAGGTGGCCTAGAAGTTGATTGTCCTTCACTAAAACCATTTTTAACACGTAGGTTTGCCATAAGCTCGAACAATAAAGTTTAGATAAAAAATCTATAGGAGCAACCTGCTCTGATACCAATTGTTGGATCGGTATGGCAACCCTAGAGGGGGGGTGAATAGGGTTTTAACGATAAAAGTGTTTAAACTTGATTAATTTTTTCTAATGATAAAACTTTTTACAAATAAGTAGAAGATGATAATTACTAAAACAAAATAATTCAAGTCAAAACAATAATCAAGTAGAACATGCAATAAATCATAATAATAATCTTGAAATTAAATAGGAAAGAGTTAGAGAAAATGACACCGTAGTTTTATAGTGGTTCGGTCAAACTCGACCTACTCCACTCCCCAAGCGCCTCTTGGGAATTTGAATAAAGAACTTTTCCGACTCTTTCCACGGATCAGAGCCAAACCGGTACACCGCTCTTTTTACGAGTTCAAGAGCAAACTCAATCCTTTCCACGGTGCAGGATCAAACCGATACAAGTATTTGAGTTTGATAATAACACACCACAACTCTCTCAAAGAGTAGATTTACAATTTGGGATACTCACAACTATTTCCTCACAATATAATAATAATCCCTCTCAAGAATAAGATGAAAAGAAATAAACTTGTAAGCTAGGAGAGAGCAACAAACAATGGAGACTTTGAACAAATGAGGATTGAAGAATGTATGTAAGTTGTGTATTTTAAAAATGTGGGGAAGATGAGTTTATATAGAGGAGAAGAGTGGCAAAATGTAGGATTGAATATTAACCATTGGATTGTGTTAGGAATAATGGAAGGTGGAGATTAAAAGTAATTAAATAAGAAAATTTTCTAAATTCATTTATTTCAAAATTTTAATATAATAGTAATATAATATAATAATAATAAGAAGTTATGTGAGTAACGGTAAAATGAAATTCAAAATTTATTATAAATATAATAATATAATAATAATAAAAATGATGTGAGTAACTACCAAAATTTTAAAATATAATAATATAATAATATAATATAGTAATAATAAAATTCGATGTGAGTAACGGTTATATTCAAATTTATATTTTGTAAAAATAATTTTATTTAGAAATGTAATAATAAGAAAAATTCCACCATTTGTTACTCTCCCAATATTACAAATGTCATACTTTGATATATTTTGATTTGTCCATCATTTTGATTTTGTTGCCACATCATCACGTCGGGTATGTTGTCTCGACTCTAATTTCTTCGTTTTAGCTCTTATTTGAGTAATTGAAAAGTTGTTGTAATCGTTATTCCCGACCTTATACTGTGGACAGTTCAAAAAACTGAAAATAGTTAATAATTAAAAGTAGGTTTGTTATCATCAAAACATCAATAATTAATTCATTGAAATTAATTAATGTGAGATCAAGGGCCAATAAGCCAACAGATACTGTATACGTACCATAAACATTGAATGCGGAAGACTTCATTTAAATTCCATAAAACATAACCCTTATCTTAAAATACAACCATGGACTTACGTGTTTCGAAAACATCTTTAAAACGACACAACAAAGACTAAATATAATAAATAACCATTTAAGTCAAAAACATCCTATTCTAGCCTAAGTCTAAGAAAATAAATACCACTATCATATGCATGTGCCATGGTCTCGAGTTGCGATGTCGTCGTCAGCCGTACAGGAATGCCTTGCCCTAACCTGAAAAATATAGTAGCACGAGGCTTGAGTATTTCTAGAATACCTAGTAAGTGACCCCCTATCGGAGTTATGCAACAATCACATGTAATGAGATGATGGGACCTATCTTTCAATCTGTCTTCCTACGGTGCTGTCCTAACGGGTAATTTGGACATGTACCATATACACTACACCAAGCTCATACATGCGGGTATGGGCTCACCAGTCAATTCGCACACTGCTGGGCCACCTTACTAGTCGGGCGAGCATACACTGGGACGCTCCCTAGGCCGGACACCCGTTAGAACTAGTAACCATTACGGCAGCGCTATGCAAAACATAACGATCGTTGTCCTGTCATTGGATGTACGCGTCCGTACCCTCGTGATTGAATAGGGGTATCCCCCAATGCATGAACAGACATAATGCATGAGGTCCCCAATATTTCTACTTTTATCATTTATGAATATAACCATGCTATCATCTTTCATGCTTAACATGTCATTTCTCATTTTTCAGTCTACATATCACACATAATTCTAACGGGGTTACATTTCATGTCATTTATCGTGATTTCATGTCATACATCACATGTTGTTTACATTCAGAATTATAGTACCATTCACGCCAGAATAATCCAAACACATCATAAACTTCATAACATAACACATCATATCACATTAAACAGCATACAATCACATTTCACAAGCATACTTAATCGAGTATAACAGGCTAGCATACAATTTAATGACAAGTACGAATCCACGAGCACGTGCCAACATACAACATACAATGCGTAACCTACGACGGGTGAGCCACTTACCTTATTAGCTTAAGTCGTTATCACGAATATATCCTTAATGAAAGTTCGATTTCATCATTTGAAATCTGAGTCAACCTATGTGAGCCAATGACACCAGTTTCAAGCTTGAACTTTATAAACTTATTTCTCTAATTTACATTGGCTATGGTTAAATTATGATATTTCTTGTTAGACAAAATTTAATGAAGTTCCTTACCTCTCATATCTCCTATTTTATTTTTAAATTTTGTTCAACAAATTTTTCTTTAATCTTCTCGCCCATAATTATTTTCACCCCGTATATTATTGATAATCTATTCCTACTTCCAAATCTTCCCTTTCTATTTTTATTTCTTTTCTTTTTTCTTTTCTTTTCTTTTCTTTTCCGTCAAGGATTCCATCTCTATTTCATTATTCTTATTTCCTTCCAATTAGTTAACAAGAGTCATTTGGTTATTCTTTTTCTATAATTCATATAAAATTATTGACAACCTTAAGTATTGCAACAATTTAGAAGATCTAAAATATAATTAATTAGTTGTGATTTCCTAAAAGCATACAAAATTCTTTCCATTTAATCTCTAATTTAAAACTAAATAATTGTAACCAAATTAATATTATTTAATAAAATAAAAAGAAGATTTAACATATGACTACTGACCTCTTCAAATGACATATCTCCTCCGCGAACTAGATCTGATCTTTTGTTTTTTTATTTTATTTGTTTTTGCAGTTGTTTTTACAGGAAAGGAATTCCTGATTTGTTGATAGATTTATTTTTAGTGGACCAGTGGTGAGAGATTGAAGGAAGGAGGAGAGATAGGTTACCACATGTTTTTTTTTATTATTATTATTATTTATTTTATTATTATTATTATTATTATCATTATTATTATTTTATTTTTACTATTGTTACATTATATACTTCTAGAAAAAACTTTCATCCTCGAAAGTGCTTTAATCTCGAAATAACTCGAGCTTTCGTTCTGAGAGTTCTTTGTTAAGTCTTGAAGCATAATTGAGGAAGAATTCTTAGCAAGTACGCCCTCATTTGTATGGATCATAAACATTTCTTTACATGCATAAATCCTTCCTAAGGTCTTTCATAAATTCTTAACAAGTATAAGTCTTTTATAACCATCTAGTTGTTAAGAATAGAAATCATGAAAATGGTGGAAAAGTTTTATAGATACTATACAAAGGGAGGAGTGAAGTGAGCAGCACATCGTACCCCTTTCCAAGATCCTTCTACATCCTTAAAGATTGTCCTATTTCATTGTAACTAGATGTTCCAAATGATATAAAAGAATGTTGCATTGATAAGTTTACTTCTATTTTGAAAGGGTTTTACAAGGCAACATCTCATCAAGTTGTGACAACTTTGCTGGGAGCCAAACTCACACCAAAATTTTTGAATAATCTATCATAAACCTTTGTAGCAAAGAGATATCTCCATGAAACGTGATCCTTGTCTTCTAACCAACATCTTTGACAAGAAAGTACCGTTTGATTCAGAAACTAAGGATGAAGATCACTGGACAAAAACCATTGTATTAATCATCTTCCAAGAACCAACTTGTAATAATCTTATGTCAAAGTCTTAAGTAAAGGAAATATCTTAATTAGCGCAACATTCATCTCTTCATTTTGTTAACATTTTATTTATTTGAAGTGCATGACAACTTATACCTTTCATATATGTTGTATTTCCAATTCCATAATATACAAGTTTATTAAAGTTCGATTTCGCATTAGAATATCAGTAAGAATAATACTATCCTTATATCTGTTTCCTGATGACATTGGTTGTTATCAATTGTTAGAGGAATACTATCATCCTTATATCTTTTCCTCTTGATTTATATCCCATAGTTGTCCTAATCTCCTTAAGATCTTCCATACTCATCCTTAATATCGTATGAGTCTCATATAATTTTTTTCGTAATATTTTGAGTCTTTCAAGGTCTTAAAAACATCTTAGAATTCTCATAAGGGTATTTTGGTCATTTACCGCCCAAATTTTGGTTTAATTCCTCACCATATTCCTTGTAACTCTGTATAATCCCTTCATACCATGACATAAGACTCCTCATCAACTTTCATGCTATTAGAGATCACTTTATATGTACAGAATTATAGGGGCATTTTAGTCATTTTACACATATCCTTGGTTTAGCCCATTATCATATCCTAATGATCACCAAAATTTCATAAATAACCTTATCGCGTCCTATTGATTCTTCTCATAAATTTCATGAGCAACAGAACTCATTTAGTAGGCTTGTGGCTCAGATGCTTCATTGACATCAATGTTCATGCAAATACTAAGGTTGGCAAACTTATTCAATTTTAATCGCAAGATTCTCATTTTTTTTTCATGATGATTTCATCCACTCATCAATAGTTTTACTAGTTTCCACATTACATTGTTCTCCCAGTCAAATTCTTTAAACTCGAGTAAAAGTTGTCCTATAAACATCCTCAAATCTCATTTTTAACAATTGTCCTATAAACATCATGCACCACATCTTGTTTTTTTTTAAAACTCCCTCTTAATACAAGGGGCTTAACAAAATTCTAAAAATGAGTATTATATAAGCACGATAGATATCATAATGCCATAAAACTTGGGATACTCAAAAAAATCCAACTTAAAATGACAATCTTGAAACTTTAACTATGGTAATACTTTTTAACCAGGTTGACATTGCTAGAAAAAATTATTGATACTTTTTCTACCACAATTTGTTTATGTTGAGCTTTTTGTAATGCGTTTGTGTACCATAAGGAAAATTACACAATAGTTGATTTAGAGACAATGTCTCACCTCTGTAATTCTCGTGTATCCCCAACTCAAGTCTATCTTAAATCATGGTTTCTTAAATTTAAGGTATCTTGACAATCTCATAATGTAATCGCTCTCCATATACCTCTAAAATTTTGATCATGATCGTAATGCCTCATCCAAGCTGTAGCTCACTACTTTTAAATCACCTAATAACTTCCACAATTGCGGTTGTATTTTTTTAAAAAAAAAATCAATTCGTATTAAGACATAGAAAGTTTTATACATCTTACTACTTCCAAAGCTCATCTTCTATTAAAGACACTTATGCAATTTTTTTTTTTCATACTGATACTTTAATTTCATATTTACATACTTCATATTTATAAAATTTTCTTTCCGTTACTACCACCTTTATCTATAGCATGTTATAAGATATTGTCATTAATCAAGCTTCCTAGGTCTCATTTTATTTGAAATTACTTAGGTCATTTTCATTTTATTTGAAATTACTTACACATCATTATACATTGGTACAACCCTTTCCATCTCTATGGTCCTACACTAAGTAATTTATCTATGTTAAAAACGTCTAACTGAAGCATATGACATACCTCAGCAAACACATCTTCATGCATACACTAACATTTAGTAGCTTACTAAAATTAAAGCTACTCATTCACAATAACAACCTCAGTAAATCAAAACATCATCAATACATCAATTTACATTCACATTCCACGCAAGGTAAAACATAACATATTCTACATTATAATAAATATAGAATTAAGCCAACAATAATGCATTAAATTATAATATAGTCAATGGTGTAAAAGTCCAATTATAAGTTATATTTTATAATGACCAAGCAATAACAACATACACAATCAACAACATTTCATTTTTTTATCTTAAGCAAGACATAACTAACGGAGATGGGGCATCGTCGGTGGGACCATGGAACATGCCAAGCCTACATCATAGGCTAGTCTACAAGATCTATAACCTGGCTTTGATACCAACTGTAACGACCCGAAATTTTCTACTTAATTTAAGGTCGCTATTATATACATACCATAAACATTGAATGCGGAAGACTTCATTTAAATTCCATAAAACATAATCTTTATCTTAAAACACAGCTATGGACTTGCGTGTTTCGAAAACATCTTTAAAACGACACAACAAAAGACTAAATAAAATAAATAAGCGTTTAAGTTAAAAACATCCTATTCTAGCCTAAGTCTAAGAAAATAAATACCACTATCCTATGCATGTGCCATGGTCTCGAGTTGTGATGCTGTTGTCAACCGTATAGGAATGCATTGCCTTAACCTGAAAAATATAGTAGCATGAGGCTTGAGTATTTCTAGAATACCCCGTAAGTGACCAATCCAATCTAAACAAATAGAATAGAACGTCGACCAAGGTCAACCAAGTAAATGACGTTATTATCGACGTGATTATATTTGATGCTGACATGTGCCCCGTGGTTATGCACATGTCATTTGTTTGATGTGTGTGAATTGTTTATGAATTGATATGACTATGATATGATATATATATATATATATATGTTATGATATGTGAATGACATGATAACTCTTACGTTATGATATGTGTGAGTAGGATACGAGAAGGATGCGATGAACGTAATGTAATGATATGACTAAGATATGATTAATATAACGATACGGTTAGATTATGTATAGAAAATGATATGGTTTTGATAGATTGAAAAAACGATATGTATAGGTTATGTATAGAAAATGATATGATTATGATAGATTGATAAAATGATATGGTTAGGGTACGTTGGGAAAACAATATGACTAAGATATGTCCATGAAATGATACGACTATGAGATGTATAAGAACAATAAAGCTATGACAAGATTAAAAAAACGATATGACAAGGATACGCATATGAAAACAATATGCCTATGAAATGTTTATGAAAAGATTAAAAAAACGATATGACAAGGATACGCATATGAAAACAATATGCCTATGAAATGTTTATGAAATGATATGATTATGATATGACATGTGAATGACGTATATATATATATATATATATATATATATGTTTATTTAATATATACAATATATTAAATATTAATTTGACATTTCAATTTAAATTTATTTTCTCCTTTATATTTAATATATTCAATTTGAACTATTCAATTTTTCTTTCAAATAAATTGAACCTTTTAGCGTTACTATGAGCTAGCAAGGGGACCTTATGGACCTACCGATTATAAGCTCCAATGATATAAAATTAATTAATTAAACATTTTAATTAATCAATTTCTATTCATTAAGTATAGGTCACTCCACTGTAAACCTAGAGTTGCACTCTTATACACTGTAGGACAAGTTATGTCCATTGATATAACCATTACAAGCAAGTCGATCCTTCACGAGTTGTTCATAATTACAGTTGGGTCAAAAGTCCGTTTTACCCCTGTAATTCCATCTTTCACCTTAANTAACTAACGGAGATGGGGCATCGTCGGTGGGACCATGGAACATGCCAAGCCTACATCATAGGCTAGTCTACAAGATCTATAACCTGGCTTTGATACCAACTGTAACGACCCGAAATTTTCTACTTAATTTAAGGTCGCTATTATATACATACCATAAACATTGAATGCGGAAGACTTCATTTAAATTCCATAAAACATAATCTTTATCTTAAAACACAGCTATGGACTTGCGTGTTTCGAAAACATCTTTAAAACGACACAACAAAAGACTAAATAAAATAAATAAGCGTTTAAGTTAAAAACATCCTATTCTAGCCTAAGTCTAAGAAAATAAATACCACTATCCTATGCATGTGCCATGGTCTCGAGTTGTGATGCTGTTGTCAACCGTATAGGAATGCATTGCCTTAACCTGAAAAATATAGTAGCATGAGGCTTGAGTATTTCTAGAATACCCCGTAAGTGACCAATCCAATCTAAACAAATAGAATAGAACGTCGACCAAGGTCAACCAAGTAAATGACGTTATTATCGACGTGATTATATTTGATGCTGACATGTGCCCCGTGGTTATGCACATGTCATTTGTTTGATGTGTGTGAATTGTTTATGAATTGATATGACTATGATATGATATATATATATATATATATGTTATGATATGTGAATGACATGATAACTCTTACGTTATGATATGTGTGAGTAGGATACGAGAAGGATGCGATGAACGTAATGTAATGATATGACTAAGATATGATTAATATAACGATACGGTTAGATTATGTATAGAAAATGATATGGTTTTGATAGATTGAAAAAACGATATGTATAGGTTATGTATAGAAAATGATATGATTATGATAGATTGATAAAATGATATGGTTAGGGTACGTTGGGAAAACAATATGACTAAGATATGTCCATGAAATGATACGACTATGAGATGTATAAGAACAATAAAGCTATGACAAGATTAAAAAAACGATATGACAAGGATACGCATATGAAAACAATATGCCTATGAAATGTTTATGAAATGATATGATTATGATATGACATGTGAATGACGTATATATATATATATATATATATATATATGTTTATTTAATATATACAATATATTAAATATTAATTTGACATTTCAATTTAAATTTATTTTCTCCTTTATATTTAATATATTCAATTTGAACTATTCAATTTTTCTTTCAAATAAATTGAACCTTTTAGCGTTACTATGAGCTAGCAAGGGGACCTTATGGACCTACCGATTATAAGCTCCAATGATATAAAATTAATTAATTAAACATTTTAATTAATCAATTTCTATTCATTAAGTATAGGTCACTCCACTGTAAACCTAGAGTTGCACTCTTATACACTGTAGGACAAGTTATGTCCATTGATATAACCATTACAAGCAAGTCGATCCTTCACGAGTTGTTCATAATTACAGTTGGGTCAAAAGTCCGTTTTACCCCTGTAATTCCATCTTTCACCTTAAGTACCACTGATTCTCTAATGAACAATTTGTTTATGATCCAATCATAAACCAAGTCCCTCTCGGGCCAATGAAAGGGTAGGGGTCCCATTGTTCAAGTCTCGAAATCAGTAATTAAAATAACAACTCATCTACTTTCCTTATATGGAAAGAAGTGAATTCCATCTAATGATATTATGTTCCCAACTCCCTATTTGGTCAAGTCCCCAAAATGGTAGGCATATTGAATCGGCTAGAAGAGTTATTCTCACCCATGTAAATTAAAGAACAAGCCCTCACAGGCAGGAGTTCATAACCACTCAAGATTAAGATTGAGTCGCATATGATTATCATGTGAAATATTAATCTTCTCAATTAACGGATTTATAAAGAGAGATTAAATATTTCTTGGTTCATTCTTATACAAACTCATTGTGTAGGATACCCCCATTTATATGTCTCCACATGAACGATTTGGATCAAATCATTTGTAACGATTACAAAGTGGGTTGTATCAATAGTGTTACCAGGATAAGACACCCAACCTTATCCATATTCTATGGACTCTTAAGGTTATTACTTGAACATGATCCTCTTGTATGTTAACCACATATTGTTCAAGATTACATTAATAACCTTGGATTTTCATACAATGGATAACAATTAAATTACAAATAAATAATAAAAATTATTGTTAAAAACTAAATAATTAATTACGAGGTTTTAGGGCATAAATCCCAACAGAGCTGAGCCAAAGTCGATTAGTCGAGCAATTGAGCAAGTCAAGAGGAGGCACGCCCATGCACGTGCAAGGGGGCTAGAGGCACAGGCGGGTCTCGAGTGGGTTGGGTTATGTTGCTCGGGTCATTCTTGTGTCTATGGGCTTTTAGTGGGCCGCGTGTGTTCGTGGGTTGCAGGTGGGCTTCTTGTCGTGTGCATATAGTGGCTGCAGATGGGTACACCTCGAGTTTAGGTCTGACCTGATTTCGACCCATGGATCCTTTCTTCCTCACCTGACTCCCTCAATCCTTCGTCTTTTTTTCTCTCTCTTCCTGACGCCCTTAAACTCCTCTCTCTAACGTTTCTCCACCTAAGATCTGGCTAGCGTGACTCTCTGTCTACCTACCTTCCACATCGACGATGCTTGAATCCCTTGAATGCACCTACAATAATGATTTTTTTAATCATCATGAATCTCTCCATAAAACACCCATCTTACATGCACCGAAAATGTAGCGTAATCGACGTAACAAACGGTCAGGCTTACAATTTTCGTATTTGGAGATCACTGGTCATTTCTCATGCTGCGTATCTTGTACTTCGCTGAGTGCTAAATCGAGCCCTTTAGTTTCACTTGCTGCCGCTCTTCGAGGAGAAAAGTTGTTTGCCCGCTGTCTCTTCTGTGCATTAAACGCTCCCAAGTTGCAGTGGTGCTTGGGTGATTGAAGTGCTGAGTGACAGAGTTTTTGTAGGGACATGGGTGGTTTCGTTTTGTGAGATCTCCGCCACCTCACTAAAAATCTCGTAATTTCTAGCGAACTACTATATTTCTTTTTTGTGCCGTTGCAAGTACATACTTACCGTGATAGGTTTATTTTATTTTATTTGTAATATAATATTTTTAAAAATAATTATCTTATTTGAATCCTACCTACTAATATACATTCCAAGGTTGCAAATGTGACAAAAACTTCAATCTTGTGATTTAGATCAGAGTACCTCACAAGCCATGGCATAATTTGAATTATGTCCTCAACATGAACTAGATCAAAATCTTTGTAACGACCATAAATTAAAAAAAAAAAAAATTTGTGCAATTTCATGACACCACATAGTGGCCCTTGCAATTATCATGTATGCTTTATAGTTTATGATGTAATGAGTATATTATATGATAATGATGTATGATATATATTGATGTGATTGTGTTATGTGATGATGCTATATGATGTTATATGATGCTCTACAATGTTTTTACATCATGATGTTTTATGATGATGATGCATGATAACATAACGATGTAAGACGTAAGATTATGAGATTACTTAATATGACATTATTCAATATTAAGACGAGGTGCATGTTTTAAATTCAATAATGCATTATGACAATTATTTTTCTAATGAATAATCCTAGTTAATGTTAATGATGATGAACATAAGAAGACCAATGCATGCATTAGGGTAATATGTGAACAGAATATAGGGTTGTGTCATATAGATATAATAAAGATGAAAAATTATAGGGACTTCATGCATTTTGTGTATACGTATACATATACATCGAGCTACTTTCCTTTTTATAATGATGAGTGCAGACGCGTACACTATGATGATGATGATGCTCGTGCCTTGCATTGCTCAAAGGTCTGTTGACCTTCAGATGTCGCTACGTACAACTAGCTCGACGCTCGTACATGTTGGTCATGTGTAGCAAAATACTACACATCTAATTTTGTCCAGACTAGAGGTTACCTCTGTGATGATTTTAACGATAGGTCCCTAAATTACGAGTTGCATGTGTTTGCATTACCAGACCCCAATAGTGGGGTAATGTACTGAGTATTTCTTAAAATACTCAAGCCATGTGCTACTTCTATTTTTCAGGTAAAGGTAAGGCACCCTTGTACAGTTGACGACAAAATCAAAAGTAGAGACTGTGACACGTGCACAAGATATTAGTATTTTATTTTCTTAGACATAGGTTAGTATAGGGTGTTTTACTTTTGATGTTTTAATTATTTTTTTTATTTATTTATTATTTTCTTATGTGGTCTTAAAACTTTCAAACCCTTAAATCTATGGGAGTATTTGAAATTTATATGTTAAAGATAAAGTTTTAAATGTTTAGTTTGGTATAAGTGCATAGAGTACGATGACAGTAGAGAATTTAGGGTAGGTTTTGTTGGATTCAAACACTCTTCCAAATATAACATATTTTAACGTAACAACTTTCTATATATATAATACATCCTATTAATTATTACCGTATAGTATATATTTAAATAAATAAGGTTAGAAATGCAGGGAGATTTAGATTGTTAACTAGTGAATCTTTATTGTACACCAATTTGATTTGGCTATATATATATAAAAGAAACAAAACAAAATGGATTTGTGAACAAAGAAAAAGTTGCCAACTGAAAGTTCAACCAAAAAATGAAGCCTCAAAGTATACTCAGTCTCATCATATTGCTTGCTTTTAAATCAAACAAGATTATTAGCTCATGTTTTGCACCATCGGACTCAAAGATACAATGTTCATTCTCCCTATGAGAAGTTGCAATTTGGAATCATATGAAGGATTCAACTCTCTTGACTCACTGCAAGTCTAAGTCTAAATACAACGATTTAGGCGAACATGAAATCGGCCTTGGAGAGAAATACTCTTGGATCTTCAAAGAAATTTTTTGACAATCAACACAGTTTTGGTGCAATTTTAGTAGCAAACACGGACATACTTCGAGTGAAGTATTTTGGCCAGAAATGGAAAATTGGTTTAGTGATCAATGTTATAGTAGTATTTGTACTTGGGCAGCAGAAGACAATGGCATTTCCTTACGTCTTTGTTCTAAAGAACCATATCTATTAGAGTACCCTTGGAAATGATGTTGAGTTTCATTGGGTTGATTTAAACACAACTTCCAAGGATGTTGAGTTTCATTGGGTTGATTTCAACACAATTGTTGATCTAGCCACAAGAAAACCCTTATTACTTTTCTATTTTGAGATTGGAGGTCAATCCTTTTGTACTTGTTGAGCTAAAATGTATATTGATGATAATAAAAATAAAACAAGATATAGTTATATATTTTATTTATTATTATTATTTTTTTTTTTGAAAAGATACAAGTAATTGCAAGGACGGGGCTAACTCGATGACTTCATAAAAGACGGAAAAAATTTAAAACATAATATATATTATATCAAAATAAAGTTCATACATAAGTTTTTAAAACACAACCCAACGGTTAAAGACACAAAATATGGAATGGACACAAAACATTATGAAATAGAAAGGTTGAGGATGACGGGTGAAACTTGTCTATGCATCAGCGGTCGGTAGTCTGATGTACGCCATGCTATGTACCTGACCCGACATATGCTATGCTGTGGGAATTGTCAGCAGATATCAGTCCAATCCGAGACGTGCTCATTGGACTGCCGTTAAGAATATCCTCAAGTATCTTAGGAGAACGAGGGACTATATGCTAATGTACGGTGCTAAGGATCTAATCCTTACAGGGTACACTGACTCAGATTTTTAGATTGATATAGATTCGAGGAAATCAACATTAGGATCTGTCTTCACTCTGAACGGAGGAGAAATAATATGGAGAAGCATAAACCAAGGTTGCATTGTTGATTCCACCATGGAGGCTGAGTATGTTACTGCTTGTGAAGCAGCAAAAGAATCTGTATGACTTAGAAAGTTCTTAATTGATTTGGAAGTCGTTCCAAATATGCATATTCCCGTCACTCTTTATTGTGATAACTGTGGAGTAGTTGAAAATTCAAAAGAACCAAGAAGCCATAAGCGAAGAAAACATATTGAGCGCAAATATCATCTCATAAGGGAGATTTTGCAACGAGGAGATGTGATCTTCACACAGATAACTTCAGAGCACAACATTGTTGATCCATTTACAAAGTCCCTCACGTCTAAAGTGTTTGAAGGACACCTAGTGAGTCTAGGACTACGAGTTATGTAATCTAGGGCAAGTGGGAGAAAAGGCATAAGTATGTGATGCCCTAGTTTATTGTATTTATGTCTTTCTCTCTACTCAACGTTATAAAACCCCACTAGAGTTTTAGTCCAAGTGGGAGTTTGTTGGGTTTTATGTCTTAAAACTCATAGTTTGTAAACAAAAACATATTCCATTTTCAATAAACTTAGTATTGTTGTTTATTCAATAAAGATTCTTTACGATTATTAATCTAAATCCAATAAACTAAGAACACTCTGATTATAGTATGATTACTTGAACTATATGTAGAGACATAAGAGTGGATCAAGTTCAAGTATATAGTCAAAATGATCTATAGTATGGGGATAAGGCGGAGTACCTTATCCTGGGGACACTATGGATGCGGCCCACTTTTGTATATGACATAAACAATGTGATCACTAAATTGTACATGTGGAGACATTTGAGTGGGGGTGTCCTATGCAATGAGTATTGCATAAGATCAGACCATGAAGAAAATCACTCACACTTTATAATGTCGTTTACTGTTGAGACTGCTTTTCTTTTTATTTGATGACCTAGGTAACTCGATTTTAATCCTGAGCTAACCATGAACTCTTGTTTATTCAGAATTATCCTTAGATTTGCATGGGTGAGAGTGGCTTGAGTTCGCCGACTCAATAGGCCTCCCATTTCAGGGGTAAGACTAGGTGAATGGCTGGGGACGTGGGGTGCAAGATGGAATTCACTCCTACCCACTTTTAGGGATAGAAGAGAGGTAGTTCCCTTAAGCACTAACTCTAGGTCTTGAACAAGGGGCCCCACCCTCTCATTGGCCTGAGAGGGATTCAGTTTACTGGTTGGACCACAAACCAATTGTTCATTAGAGAATCAGTGAGACATAAGGAACAAGAAGTAACTTCAGGGGTAAAACGGTAAATTGACCCAGCTCTAGTTACGAACAACCTGTGAAGGATCGACTTACTAATCATGGTTATATCAAACAGACAGAAATATATCTATAGTGAGGGGAGTGCAACTACTAGGCTATAATAGAGTGTCCTAGTAGTTAACAAATGTTGGTTAACAAGGTTAATAAGTTTAACCGGTTAATCTTTGATCGTTGGAGCCCATGTTCTATAGGTCCATTAGGTCCCTCTGCTAGCTCATATCGGACTAAACTATAGAACAGTGTGACGAGTGAGTTCAAAGTGTTCGAATTAAAATTAGGGAATATGCGCTACATATATACGATATATTTAACCGCATTTTTGTTTTATTTACGAATTAAACAAAATAAAAATAGAGAATCTAAGATATTTAAATATTTAAATATCTTAATCAAATAGGTGTCGGAATTGATTGGGATTGACATTTGAGTTAATATTAAATATTAATTAAATAGTTTAATTAATCATTTAATATTACTTTAATTTGAAATTAATTATTCAAATTAATTGTTGAATTAAAACGAAGAAAGTCAAAATGTTGACTTCATTTGATGGAAAATTCCATGTTAGTAGAATTTTGAGGTGTCAAAATTTTGTTTAACCAAACTTGCATACTTGCCAAATAAACTCCACACATTTTAGTGGAAGTTTGAGTGTCAAAATTTGATGAACTCAAACTTGCATGTGCCACGTTGGCACATAATCCCAAACATTTGAGTGTCAAAATTTGGTGATCTCAAATTTGCATGAACATGCAAACATAACTCTATAAATAGGGTGATCATGGTACATGGAAGGCCTTCCTTGGTGAAAAACCTTGAGAAAAATCTCTCACAAACACTCTCTTCGTATATACAAAATCCCTCCCAAGTTTAATCACTCACCGAATTCCACAATCCCGTTCTAAGACCGGAGGATAGTGGAGAAGACACTAGTGGTGGTTCGAAACCGGTTCGTGAGGAAAAAGAAATTTGAATTACAAAAGGTTAATATTCAAACTCATTAAGTTTTAATACTTATGAACATGCTAGTTATTTACTATAATTGATGTTCTAAAAGTGCCTAAGATCCAAATTGCTTCCGTATGTGTTATATTAACACCATCACTTCCTACGTAGAGGTTGGGTCAAATTCGAACTATTCAGAAAAGAAACCACATTGTAACTTCGTTGCTTGGCGCATTGTACCTTGGCTACGTTTACTCCTCCAAATAGTGGTTCTGACGATGACGACAATGTTCAATTCGTGATGGCGACGACAATTCGATGCGCGATGGTGACTGGCCATGGCGGCGCGGGATGGCGTGGGCAATGGTGGCGTAGGACAGTGCGAGCGATGCACGTCAGCGATGATTTAAAGAAGAAGAAGATGATGATAGAGAGGAAGAACAAGGCAGCGGCTAGGGTTTGTGAGTGGCTGGCTAGTCTCAGGCTTCGTGCTCTATTACATGTGTGGCTTTTTGTAGCTGAACCCTAGGGTTTATTATTTTTATAATGTACTGGGCTTGGGCCTTGAGTTTAATTTTTAATTTACTGCTTGGGCTAGGGTTTATGTAGCTGAAGCTAGGGTTTATTTTAATGTATTGATCCAGAATTTTGGCTTTTCGCATCCAACCATGTTTGGAATTGGAAAGAGTCCAAGGTCAAGTCATGGTTTTAAAGGATATGTCTCATCATTAAATGTGTGTATTGCATTACTAATCCCAACAATGGAGTAACTTATTTAGTATTTCTTAAAATATTCAAGCCACATGTTACCCTTGTTTTTCACGTAAAGGTAAAGTGCCCCTGCATAGGTGACGATGAATTCTAAAATGACCATGGAAGAAATCATAATAGAGAAATAGTATGCATTGATTTTCATTCAGTAGTTGATAGGATGATTATTTCATTTTCCATGTGCAAAGACTACGTTAGTTCTATTTTCTTATTTTAAATTAAATATGTAAGTTCATGGCTTCATTTGCAAATATTTTATTTCAAACTTCCACATATGTTTTCAAACTTCCACATATGTTATTTATGGCATTCATGTGATGATGCCTCTAATTTAAGCAAGAATATTAGGGGTGTTACATCACAAGTGTGATATGTGATGAAAGAATGAGAGTTGTCCTGCATGATTTATTACGCCACGAAGAAAAATATGGGGACCTCATGCATATTTGTATGTTCACGTGCACCAGGATACTTCCCCTTTACGATGAAGTATGAATGCGTACAAGTATGAATGCGTACACTATGAGACGAAAATGATTATCCAAAGGAGCTAGTTTGACCAGTGGGCCCATGCTCGCACATGTAGGTCGTGTGTAGAGAAGTACCACATATCCAATTTTTTCTTACTGGAAAGTCGGCTAAGAGAATATGATTTAAAATTATAGGTCTCATCTATGCATGTGTTTGCATTCACCAACCCCAATATTGGGTCACTTAAGGAATAGTTCTTAAAATACTCAAGCCTTGTGTTATTCTTAAAGTTCAGGTACAGGCAAGGCAGCCATATATGGTTGACGACGACATCACGTTAAAGATCATGGAATCTTTGTTAGTGTAGTTGCATTTTCACTTCTTAGATATTATGCAAGATTAGACCATTGTTTTAATCTTTTCTTTGGTTTTATTTATATTTCACATTAAATATTTTTCATTGTTTTATTTTAAGGCTCTTCATGCAAACTTATAAGTTCATGACATCATTTTATTAATTATTTTAAAGAATGTATCCACATAAAATGGTCACGTCATGCATATCGTGTAACAACCATTAAAAAAAAAAACAACTAATCTCATCTCTCCAGCCAACCTCTCACACACACTTCCCCTAGAATACTCAACGAACTCTCCTTGCTCTCTCCCATTACTCCATGTGTCATTAAGTCCTCTTCAACATTGTCCTAACACCACCATATCTCCCCTAGTCAAAAATGGAAATGTTTCTCTTGCAATCACAACGGGAATAAATGATGTCAGGTCGATACAAGCTTCGAGGGCAAATCGAGCCAATTTTAAAAATAGAATAGAACGTCGGTCGAGGCAAACTAAGTAAATAAACTTATTATCAACATGATTATATTTGATGTTGACACGTGCACCGTGGTTATGGACATGTCATATATTTGATATGCGTGAATTTTTTTTTTGTATCGATATGACTATGATATGACATGCATATAAATTATATGAAAACTCTTACGTTATGATATGTGTGAGATAGGATACGAGAAGGATGCGATGAACGTAATGTAATAATATTACTAAGATATGATTAATATAACTATATAGTTAAGTTATGTATAGAAAACGACATGGTTATGATAAATTGAAAAAAAAACAATATGTATAGGTTATGTATAGAAAATGATATGATTATAATATATTGATAAAACGATATGGTTAGGGTATGTCTGGAAAATAATATGACTAAGGTATGTCCACGAAATGATACGACTATGAGATGTATAAGGACAATAAGGCTATGACAAGATTAAATAAACGATATGACAGGGATGCGCATATGGAAACGATATGAGTATGAAATGTTGTGATACGATATGAAAATAATATGATATATGTGATAAATTTATATGTTTATGTTATGAAATATTGTGATACGATATGTTATGGTATGATATGTATATGAATATTGTTATGTCTGGAAATATGGAAATGTTATGATATGGCATATTTATGCAACTTGAGTTACGAAATAAACATCTTGGAAAGCTGCAAGCAGACATCAAAACGCCAAAAAGAGTAAAAAAGTAACGTACACAAAAATAAAAAATAAAAAATGTCAGTTCAACTACATAATACTACAATCTTGAACACCGGTGAATTTTTATATTTTTTCTAATTAATTAATGTTAGTTGATAATTATATAAGGTGGACCATTTATCTTGTATCAATTGAATAACTTCTCCCAAATTATTCAATACTTCATTTTACAATTTTTCGTATTTTTTTATAGTATCTATTATAATTACACAAAAATAATATAAAAAGTCTCAAACTTGTAATAACTTCAACCATCCAAATTAAAAAAAAAAAAAACATTATAAAAAAAATAATATAAAAAGTCTCAAACTTGTAATAACTTCAACCATCCAAATTAAAAAAAAAAAACATTATAAAAAACATATTATAGCATTTTGTTTAGCTATAATTTTTACATGTACAAACAAAGTAGAGAGAGCTCAAAACAAACAAACCACCATCTTTGCCAGGCAAAATGGTAGCTAACACAATAACAAACTAAACCAGAAATCCCTAATTAAAGCACTAAGCCAATCATTATAAATTCAAAAGATCCATTGACAAACTTCTATTAATTTCTCCCCCTGTGGTCTTGGATTCCATGACAGGAGTCATAAGAAGCATGTAATTCAATTAAGATATAGTAAATCAACCGAATTCCAGTCCAGATTCCATATCTTTCAAATGAAGCTCTGTTAATGGAGCCAAGAAGAAAAAAGTTGATGGCGGTCGACAGTGAAGATAGCCACGAGACGAGCATCATGCCCCACCGCAAGGCTTTTTGGCGTGTGGGATACCGAGCCATAGGGCCAGAGTTGAGAGAAACCATGTGGAATTAGACACCACCAAGCCGATCCAGCCGTCGCTTGAGCCCCAGTATATGGTGGTTGCTATTGAAGATCCCAAGATTAGAACCAGGCAGATTAGAACCCGCCATCGCTTGAGCCTCAGTATACGACGGTTGCTATTTACGATAGTACAGACACATATGCTACGAGGGAGGTGAACGATCATTATGTTAACATAATTCTGTCGTGACGATTTCTATTCATAACGGGTGTCCGACATCAAAAACTACTAGAGAATGCTCGTCCGATCAGAAAGGGGGGCCAAGGAGGAGTGTGAACTGACTGGTGGATCAATACTTACATGTATGGCCCGTGTGTAGGAAAATTAAGTACACATTCCAATTGCCCGTTATGATGACTGCCGTAGGAAAATAGACTGTTATGATAGGTTTCATTCATAAAATTGTATGTCTTTGCATTTAATCCCAATAGTGAGGTTATTTACTGAGTATTACTCAAGCCACATTTATAAATTGACTGTTATGATAGGTTTCACGTAAATGCAAGTCATCCCTGTACGGCTGGCGACGACATCGCAAGTCGAGACCATGTCACATGCATAGAGTAGTCACATTTATTTTCTTAGACTTAGGCTAGAATAGGATGTTTTTAATTTAAATGTTTATTTATTTCATTTAGTTTATTGTCGTGATGTTTTAAAGATGTTTTCAAACACGTAAGTCCATGATTGTATTTTAAGATGAAGTTTATGTTTTATGAAGAAGTTTAAATGAAGTATTTCGCATTCAATGTCCATGATATATATACAATAGCGACCTTAGATTAAATAGAAAATTTAGGATTGTTATATATGGTAGCGACTTAGGGGTCGTTACAATTTAAACTTGTTAGAAACCTACTGGATACAGAACCTATTAAACACTTTTGAAACTTCATATTCTAAACAAACAAAAAGTTTAAATATCAATTTCTAACTTTTTGTTTGAACTAAGAAAAGTTTTACTTAAGTTTGATCATCGGTGGAGGTACCAAGAGAGTTGTCACAGTGTTAAAAGTCAAGAAATTGATACACCAAGGTGCACGAGAATTTTTAGTTATTGTGACAATTAACTATGGGGTATAGTTGCCAGTTTCCTCAATCTCGGTGGTCAGAGAGTTTGAGGGTGTCTTTTTAGAGAAGTTGCTTGGGTTGCCACAATACCAAGAACTCACTTTGGAATCGACTTGGAACAAGGTAATGTGTCAATCTTCGAAGTACCTATCTATATATAGATAGATATAGATATCCCTAAATATTCCATTTTGTGACTAATATATCAAAGATACATTTAAATTTTAAAAGTTAATTAATCTATTCGATATAAATTTAAATTTAATGTCGATGTAAAGACCCTAGATTTCTACTAACCTAAAGTCGCTATTGTCATCATAACATACTCTCTTATAAATAAATAAACATTTAAAGCTTCATCATAAAACATTACCATGGACTTACATGTTTGAAAACATCTTTAAAGTAACGTAACCAAACGAAATATGAAAGAAAACAAATAAAACATTAAAATTAAAAACACCCTGTACTACCTAAAGCCTAAGAAATGAAATACCACTATCTTATGCATGTGTCATGGTCTTTACTTGCGATGTCATCGTCAACCATATAAGGGTGTCTTGCCTTTACCTGAAATAGATGTAGCACACAACTTAGTATTTTAACAAATAATTAGTAACTGACCCCACTATTGAGGTTAGGGAATGCAAACACATGCCGCTCATGAATAGGGACCTATCGTTAAAGTCATCATAGGATGTCTTCAAGTCCGGACAAAATTGGATGTGTAGTACTTTCCTACGCATGTGCAAGCATGAGTCCTCAAGTAGCTTGGACCTCTAGATCCATCATAGTCGAGCTAGCTGTTTGTAGTCGGACGTCTGGAGGTCAGCAAATCCTTAAGTATCATGTGAAAAATTATTATCATCACCATCATCATAGTGTACACATCCGTTCTCATCTTCATAAATGAAGAAATAACTCAATGTATGAACACACAATATGCATGAGATCCCTATAGTTTTCATCTTTAAATCATTTCGGTGAACCAACCCTATACATCATCCACATCCTAAGTAATATGCATGCATTGGCCTTCATAAATTTATCATCGATAATATTGACTACAGTTGGGTTTTAGAAAATAAAAAGTTAAGAGTAAAATTTCTGAGACTTAGAGTAAAACTATATTGTGTTTTGTTTTTATTATCATCCATATACATTTTTAGCTCAGCAAGTATGGAAGGATTGACATCCAACTTTAAAATTAAATAAATAAATAATGATGATTTCCTAGTGTCTAGATCAACCATTGTGTTCGGTATGAAATCAACCCAATAAACTCCAATTACCTTACCTTATTTTGAAGGGTACTATAGATATGATTCTTTAGAACCAAGACGTAAGAAAATATCATCATCTCCTCTTGCCTCCAAGTACAAATACTATTATAACATTTATTACCAAACCAATTTTCCATTTCCGACTAAAATACTTCTTAAAAGCATACCATGTTGCTGCTAAAATTTTTATTCGAAGGTCTAGGAGTATTTCTCTCCAAGGTCAATCTCATATTTGCCTAAATCGTCGTCTTTAGACATGCATTGAGATAAGAGATTTAAATCCTTCGTATGATTCCAAATTGCCACTTCCCATAGAGAGAATTGGCGTTATCCTTGAACTTTGTGCAAAACATGAGTTAATAGTCAGGTTTGATTGAAAAGCAAGCAATAAAATGAAACAAAAAAATGTTTTGAGGTTTATTGGTTCTTTCCTCTTTCTTCTTTTTATTTTATTTTATAATTTTTTTTTTTTTGGAATTTAATTTGGTCACTTTTTTTCTACACAAATCTATTTCGTATGATTCGAAATGCTTTGTGCATAAATCTATTTTGTTTTGTTTCATATATATACCACATTAAATTGGTATACAAGGAAGATTCACAAGTAGTACAATTTAAATTTCCTCAATTTTTTAACCTTATTTATCTAAACGGTAATTAATAGTCTATTATATATAATATGTTATTGCGACGAAGTTAAAATATTTTATATTTAGATGAGAGTTTGAATGAGACTAAACCTAACTTATAGTGATCGTGTTGTTGATAATGACTGATGCAAAAGTAAAAATACAAACACATAATAATTCATTCTTTAATCAACCTATTTGGCGGGTGATATAATCTAAAATCTGAACGCTCTTTTACTTTTGTAAGATGAAAGATTTTGATCTAGTTTATGTTGAGGACATAATTCAAATTATGCAATGGCTTATTAAGTACTATGATCTAAATCAAAATAGTGAAGTTTTTATGAGATTTTCTACTTTCGAACATATATTAGTATATAGGATTCAAACAAGAGAGTTGTTTTTAATCATATTATATTACAAATAAAGGAAAACAAACCTATCACGATAGTTATATTCTCCGTCCCTATTCCCGCCCAATTCTTTGACCTGTTCTAACCTCGTCCGACTTGATAGAGAGACTTTTTAAGTTTCATTTTCAAGTCTCATGATCCAAAGATGAAGAAAACTTTCTATATCCCATTCTAAGTTCCAATAGATTTTTTGAAGTTCCAATGTGTTAAATGTCTTGATTTTATTTGTTTGATTTGTGTAGTAACAAATGTTGGATTAGTTTTTGTGCTAGTTAGATTAGTTTATCTGTCATTTGGGTTATTTTGTGTGTTAATTAGAAAAACATCCAAGAATTCATTCACTATTGGTACCACATCCAAGATCTTCTCTTACCCTTTGGTATCTGCGGCACTAGCCAATATGGCCCAACCTCCTTGTTGGATCAATTTCATAGCATTTATCATTGAGACCACCTTAGGAGCAATTCCAGTGCAGGTGCTCTTGAATTTAAAGTTAGATCCAGATGGCGGTGAGAATACCACTTCCCTTTTATGACAATCTATGGTAGTGTGGTTATCAACCAATTATTTCATTCCTAGTATTTTGTCGAAATTTGTCATGCTAATAACTATCAGGTCTACGTCTAAGGTCTATCCTGCCACTATTACTTGTCAACGTTTTACTCTACTCTTATCAACTAGGTCTTCCCCCACTTGGGTACTGACAGTCAATACATGCAATTTCTAATCTTACTGCTTGACTAAAAAATCGTACAAATATAAACGAATGTGTAGAGACTGAATCAAATAAAGTGAAAGTATAGTGTCCTAAGATAGATAAAGTACCTATCACCACTGTGACAGATTTCTTGATTTTTCTACTGGTCGAAGTAGATGCTCTTGCCTGAGAGCGAGTCTGCATGAGTTTCTCTATACCACCTAAGTCCCTTGGCAGGTTAACTGAGTTTTTCATTCTCCTTATAATGAAATTCTTAGCAACATTGCCCTCCCAGCCACACCTGGAACAAGCTTTGGAATTGACCATACACCTACCTCAATGCTGCTGTCCACATGCATCGCATTGTTGTTTCTCGTTTTCTCTTGCCCTCTCTTGGTCACTGTGATGATATCTATTGTTTGTTGCTGTCTGCATGCCAATGGTAGACCATTTAGCTCCCTCAATAAATACCATCTTTTTTGTCTTATAGTAACTGCTAACTCTCAACATTCCTCAACTCGAGGCTCCTCCATAACCTTAGCTACCCTTAGAGCGACAACATAAGTGGTAGGATCTATGACCTCCATAGTACGACAAATCTTTACGTTCAAGTCCAGGATGGACCTCTCAGCCATCTTCAATTTTGTGTCCACCAACTTCGGTGTGAACTGTTTCAACCTCATAAATACTCTTGCATAGGTGTCCACGGGGCGTCAACCCTGTCTCAGTTGGTGAACTCCTATTGCTTCGATGTTGGGCTGCCTTTGGGTAATACTTCGTCAAATATACCTCTTTAAATCGAGACCATGGTATCAACTTCCATTTGGGCTGAGAATCTCTTAGTTATCTATCCACCATAGCTTTGAGTCATTTTTCAGCATAAACGACATGCATGACACCTTCTGATCATCCAAATAGTTCATTAACAAGAAGATCATCTCTATTGGTGTTAATCACAATTGTGCCTCTGTTAGGTCTCCTGAGCTCCCACTAAAGGTACATGAATCATACTGCTTAAAATTCCATAAGTACCTCGCTTCTCACGTGAACTGCGTATGGTTGGCTTGTTGCGTGACCACCACCATTTTCATCATGGCTTAGAATGATTCCTACATTAAGTTAATAGTGGGGTCTATTCTAGCCTCTAGTGCTGCTAAGGGTGGTGTAGCTGCAACAGTGAATTACATATCCTTCACAAGCTAGGTTATCTTTACCTTTACCCATCCTTTAACAGGAGGTTGTCCCCTTCCTCCACGTCCTCTTTCGCGGTCTCTAGGTGCCATGGTTCTAAAACTACCATATATTTTATTCTTAACACTATTACTTTTTGGTTTAAATCATATTACACATAATAACGTGACAAATATAGAACTCAGTCGAAAGTGGTACAATCAATGGTGACACATTCAATCAGGAATTACATCCGACAATGACCAAGCAGCAACAATACATTTAATCGGTGACATTTACATTAATTGTTTTGTTATCTTATGCATAACATACCTGATGGTGATAGAGTATCAGCGGTGGGACCATGGAACATGTTAAGCCTACCTCATATGCTAGTCTAAACAATCTATAACCTAGAGATTTGATACCAACTATAACGACTCGAATTTCCTACTGAAATAGAGTCGCTACTATTTGCATGACACAAACTTTCTATTTGGAAACATTCATTTAAAATCATTTATAAAATGATGTCATCGACTTATACGTTTGTGTTAAAAGATTTAAAACAAAATAATGAAATAACTAATGTGAAATGTAAATAAATGAAAAAGAAGATTGAAAACGATGTCTAACTTAAGATCTACAAAAATAAAATGCAACTACCCAAACACAAGTTTCATGGTCTTCAACATGACGTCGCCGTCAATCGTACAGGAGTGTCTTGCATTTACCTGAAATGTAAGAATAACACAAAGCTTGAGTATTTTAAGAAATACTCACTAAGCAACCCCACTGTGGTCAAGAAATGGAAAAACATGCAACATGAATTAGACTTATCATTTAAAACCGTATTCTCTTAGGCGACTTTTCAGTCCGAACAAATTAGATGTGTAGTACTTCTCTACATACCTCTACACACGATGCACACGTGCGAGTATGGGCCCACCACTCGCACACCCCCTATGCTGCTGGTCGGGCCACCAACTATAGTGCTATTGCTAGAAACAGAGGGAATATCGAACATCATAGCACCATAATGAACATGATTATCATTTTTATCTCATAGTGTACTCGTTCATACATATATTAAAGGGAAAGTATCCCGACGCATGTGAACATACAATTATGTAGGAGGTCCCTATAATTTTCCATTTTAAATAAATCATGCAAGACAATCCTCGTTTATTCCTCAAATATTATACTTGGCAATATGCGTGCACAAACTCTTATAAAATCATTTTTAAATTACCCTAATTTCTACTAACTTAAAGTCGCTACCACATGCATGACTTAACATCTTGGATAGAAATATTCATTTAAAATGTTCATAAAAAAATGTCATTGACTTGTTTAAGAAAAATGTCTTAAAATCATAAAAAAAAAATTAAAATAATACTAGGGGTTAAGAAATAGACTGAATTTTAAGAAATAGTCAAACTATTGGGGTTAAGGAATGCAAAGACATGCAACATGAATTGGACCTATCATTTTAAAATCGTATTCTCTTAGGTGACTATCTTAACTGGGTCATCGAACCTATCATTTTAAATCCATATTCCCATAGGTGACTATCCTAACTGGGCCATAGGACGCGTATTTACTATTTTGCACATGCCCCATACGAGCAAATATGGACCCACGAGGGGGTTTGCACACCTTCTGGCCTTGTATTGGATGGGTTAGCATCTCTAGTGCTATTGTCGGACAACCAAAAGGAGTAGCGACCATCGTAGCATCTTCTTAAACTGGCGATCATTTTCCTTTTCGAAATTACACGTTCATACTAATCCTAAGGGAAAAATATCTCGATGCATGTGACATACCATTATGCATGAGATCCTAACTTTTTCACACTAGTTAAATCATGTAAAACAATCCTTCCATTTTCCTTCCTATCATATAATTTTATAGCAGAGTCTTTAAAACATGTATGGGGATGTGTATCATGTCAAAATATTTTACTGCTTATCGTTCATGTAATATATCGTATTATATCACGTCATGCAACACATCATAACCTTCGACATATCGTAAAGTTCCATATTTCATATCATTCAACATATCATATAGTTGAACATGTCACATCATAACATGTATCATATCATAGAAATATATCATATCATCAATCATATCATATCATAGACATATCATATTATAGACATATCATATCATAAACATTTCACGCATATCAAACATATGACATGTGTAGAGTCACTGAGCACATGTCATCTTACCTAATACAAACTTCTAACCATGCCTATTGTAAGACCACTTACTTGAATGATCTTGGTCAACGTTCTATCTGATACTGAATACGCTTGATTTCATCCCTCAGAGTTTGTTTCAAGTATTGTTAAATGTTTCACCCTATTAGAACTTTCACCTAGTTTCCTTAGAAATTCTAGTTTCCTAACTTAATTTAACTTCAATTGAGAAATTGAACATGGACCTTAATTTCCCTTAAATAAAGTCAAATTCAGTTTTGAGATGGTCAAAAATTTTGAAATCGTTCTTAAAACATCTAACCCATATTCAATGACTTTTTTTTTCTAGCCGTTAGAGTCTAGCGATACCGAGCCGAGTGAGCTAGTAGTTGGGGACAAGACATGTGTCGGTAGTGAGCCAGTGCGTGTAGGTTGCGATCTAGGTCGAAGCGCAAAATTCTTGGCGTCACGGGTCACGTATAATAATTATGGGCAGAGCTGTGTGGGTAGCGTCTGTGATTGTTTGGTCTTAGGTTCCTAGCTTTGTGGGCTATAGCTAATTTGAGCCGCAGATTGCAAATGGATCTCTAGATCAAATGGAAAGTTGGGCTGTGGGCTGGCTGTTATGATTGGTTGCCCGAGTCCAAGTCAAATCTGACCCAAATCTCATCGTCTTCCATGCCCGATTCACCTCTGTTTGCCCTTTCTCTCTTCTGGAAATAGTGTTACGACGTCTTAGTTATTTCATGGCTTAACATAATCATATCATAGTACATCATGGCATCTCATCACATAACATAATTCATCGTAACATAATTTGACATTTCTTTTATACCATAATGTTATTTGACATATCTTAGCATATCATATAGAGACACACATCATACATCAAACATACCAACATATCACACATATGACACGCGTAGGACCATTGGCAACGTGTCATCATATATAAAGCAATTTTTCCAACCAAACTGAAAGTAGAGCCGCTTACTTGGTTGTTCTTATAAACTCTTTTTTTTTTTTTTAAGAAAGATACAAGTTGTAAGGATGGGCTGACTCGATGACTTCATAAAAGACAGAAAATTTTTTAACGAAATAAAACAAGAAAATTTAAAACATAATATACATTGTATCAAAATAAAGTTCATACATAAATTTTTAAAACACAACCCAACAGTTAAGACACAAAATACGGAATGGACACAAAACATTTTAAAATTATAAGGTTGAGGACGATGGGTGAAACTTGTCTATGGCACCTACTTCAGAGTCCACTCCCGACCTCGAAAAGCTCCTTATTACCTAAAAAATTTGAAAAATAAGGAATGAGTACAAAGACTCAGTAAGTAGCCTACTTGTAGGCTTTTAATAATGTCCTTGATATGCTAGAGTATTACTCTCTTTCTTTTCTTTTTCTTGTTCATGTTGTAAGTACTTATGCTCTCTTTAGTTCTTATCCTTGACTTGTGGGTTCATATCACGATCTATCCTGAGGACCTTGGTCTTTGGATTCTTAAACTTTATTTCTAATCTAAGGGCCTTAGTACTATGGTTCTTAGGTCTTGGTTCTTGGTCTTAGAACTTAGATTTTGATCCATGTTCTAGTCATTGATCTATGTCTTCTTCTTGGTACTTTCTAGGTTCTTGGTTTACTCTTTGTTCTGTGAAGGATACAATACTAAATTATAGTTTACTATATATATCATATTTGATATTTTACTAGGGGCAAATATCTAAATATTCGCCTTCTTAACGTAGGTATCTTTTCATATATTGTTCTTTGCATTTATTACTATTTCCATATCCTTGTAATTTATTTGATTAACATTCTCAGTTTCGTTCTCCAAGACACTCCCCCTAAGATTTAGCAAACATTCTCATTAAGTTTGTAGTGCTTTAACCACGTATCATGTGTCAAACTTGCAACCTTCGCAAAATGTCAATAAACTTATGCATAATAAAACTTAAAACTTTCAAATTTTAAGTCATTATTTTAGAGTTCGTAGTGTGTGTTGTAACAACCCCGTATCATGAAAAGATATTATTAAAAATTAATAAAATTGGCTCATGCAAATGTCAAACCTAAGATCTTTGCATTATTAGCCCAACACTCTAACCAATTACATCAATAAGCTATAGGTTTTTTGCACATTGCAGATTGGTAGCTCTTAATCTAGTCAATCGAGTTTAGGTTACATAATTTTATGCATAATAAACTTAAAATTTTAAGTCATTATGGTTTAATGCTTGTAGTGCTTTAATCACCCGTCATTAAAGATATCATTGAGAATTAATGAAATTGACCCAAACAAGTGTCAAACCTGCAACATTCGTGTTTTGTTAGCACGATGTTCTAACCAACTTAGCTAATAGGCCAAAGTTTTTATGCATATTGCAGATTGGTAGCTCCTAATCTAATCAATCGAGTTTAGGTTATATAATTTTATGCAAAATAGAACTTAAAATTGTTTTATTAGCACAATGTTCTAACCAACTTCGCTAATAGGCCAAAGTTTTTATGCACATTACAGATTGATTTGTAACCTCGTACAAGCTACGACCTTCGTGTTATTAGTGCGATTTAGGCCATAGGTTTTATGCATATTGCATATTAGTAGCTCCTAATCGATTCAATAGTTTTAAGTCTCTATCCTTTAAAGTTTGTAGTGCTTTAACCACGTATCATTAAGATTGTAATTCTTTAACCCTCGTATCATTAAAGATATCATTGAGAATTAATTAAATTGACCCATGCAAGTGTCAAACTGCGCACTTCGCGTTTTGTTAGCACGACGTTCTAACCAACTTAACTAATAGACCAAAGTTTTTATGCACATTACAGATCGAGTTCATAAAAGAACTTAAAACTTTCAAATTTTAAGTCATTATCTTTAAAGTTTGTAGTGTTGTAACCTCGTATCATGAAAAGATATTATTAAAAATTAATGAAATTGGCCCATGCAAGTGTCGAGCAACCTTCGCATTATTAGCACAACGCTCTAACCAACTGAGTCAATAGGCCATAAGTTTTATGCACATAGCAAATCGGTAGGTCCTAATCTAGTCAATCGAGTTTAGGTTAAAATTCTTTTAAAGTTTGTAGTGCTCGTATCATTGCAAATGTGACCACGACCTTAGATAATAGGCCAAAGGTTTTTATGTAACCCCTTAATTCAGAGAATTAATGAAATAGGCCAATGCAAGTGTCAAACTTGCGACTTTTACGTTATTAGCACAATACTCTAACCAACTGAACTAATATGCCATAGGTTATATGCATATTGTAGACTAGTAGCTCCCAATCAATCGAGTTTAGGTTACATAATTGCGAGCTTCATGTTATTAGCACGACGCTCTAACCAATCGAGTTAAGTGGCTAAAGGAATTGAAAAAAATAAAATAAAAGGAAATAACCATATTCATTTTTCGCCCAACTTTGTGGTTGCATCGAACCTTAGGAAAGGTTTATCTTCACTCACCGAATATCACTTGTGCAGAATCTAAGTTTATTCAGCCACACACGATGTCTGTGCATGCATGTTCAATCATCTGTGACACAACCGACTTGCTTCTACACAAGGCCAATTCATTCGGCTCATCCTTGCCTTCGATCGAGACCAAGGTCTTTCAATGCAATGTCGCATCCAACATCATCTTGGTTCCCCAGAAACATGGCCCATATGTCTTATCATCATCCCAAGTCATGGGGTGTCATCGGTTAACGTAGCTCGCTCGATCATGCTATCGAGAACGGGTCCACGTGTTGTTCATAACGTCGAGACATCCCAAACATGTATCCATATGAATTATATCGTGGCATTGGCCCTCCTGTGTCCATGTCATATCATTTATGTATTTCGTATTAGAGAGCAGATGCATAATCCAACCTCCAACACATGGCCTAGTACGTAATACCGGCACACCCATACCGCTCAATACTTTTCTTCAAAGACCTATTTCAAAGGAAGTCGCCCGAGACACTTGTCTTGGAATGCTCATCCTCACTATGACAAATATATGTGCCACAAGTAGCTCACTTAGGCCAAAGGAACTAGGGATGGTGGAGAGTTGACACCTTATCTCCCCTTATAGTACACGTTGAGGCATTCTCAAACTGGTGGGTGTAAACATGATTTTGGTAAATGAACATATGGTGTCATGGAGCGTCCGTCTGGTGTCTAATTGACACCAAATTTTGCGAGCTTTTATATTTCATAGGGACATACTTGAGTTTAGAACCACATGTCTAAATTCCCTTCAAAATCCTAAATTTTGAGGTTAAGGCTCGAGGCTCTACTTAACCCTTTAATAAACCTATCTATGACGCTCATGTCTACTCCTTGTTCCTATCTTACTTATGTCTTACCTCCTTTTCAATATGCACGTTATATGGTGAGTTGGATGATGCACCATCCTCCTCAGTCACATCATTGCATTCTTCTATATTGGGGCTCATGTGGTCGGATGTGCGCCACTTGAGGGTTTCTGCTTTGCTTGTCTCGATAGGAGGGTTAGAACCCATTCTCTTCATAGTATAGTTTTCACACATGTTACTAGCAGAATTAAAAGAACTCAAGCAGTGTTAGATAAAACTTGAGGTTTTCCTTATTTAGCTTTACACGTTTTCATTAGTTGATTGAAAACCTTCCTTTGACCATTTGACAAACACGTCGAATCGATTGCCAAATTGTTAGATGGCCACTCTCGGGCTATTTTTAGGATAAGTTAGATATTTAAATAGGTAAATCTGTTCAGAAAGATCTCATCACCTCATTTTATTGCAATTCTCTCTCTTTGTTATTTTTCGCATTTTTATTTTCTTCCAACAACTTTCCATCAAACGGTTTCCTCTCACTGAAAAGGATTTCACTTGCCGATTATCCTTGCCGATTGTCGGAAGCCATCGGTGGTATATCATTGTGGAGGAGCCAACTTTATCAACAGTCAAGTTGAATAGCTCAAGTGGTTAGAGCGTCGACCTAACAACACATAGGCCTCAGGTTCGAGTAGAAGAAAATGTAAAGTACAAAAATACACACATCGTGGGGTCCATCTCGGGCAGGCTCACTCACTCCTCCAGCAGCGAGTTTTCGTCGGGTTAGTGTACAGCGAGTGCAGGAATCCAACATCGAGCAGCTGCACGGAAGGAGCTCTCGGAGATCTCCTTTAAGGACGAGAATCAAATCCCATCTAGTAGAATACCGCTTCAGCTATGTCGACAAGGACGGCCGTCTTACTCCTCACGGAGGAAGAAATGGATTGCACGCCTAAAGCTCTCCGCGACAACACCGACGAGATCAACGAGCCCTATAGCTCCAAAGGCGGCGGTAAGAAGCCATGGAAGTCTCGCGCGGGAAAGATGGGGGATCAAAAGGCCTGAAACGGTAATAAGCCATGGAAGTCCCGCGCGGGAAAGATGGGGGGATCAAAAGAAGGAGTCGGCCTGGAACGGTAATAAGCCATGGGGGATCGCGGGGAAATAAGGCTAGTAGAATACCGCTTCAGCTATGTCGACAAGGAGGGCCGTCTTACTCCTCACGGAGGAAGAAATGGATTGCACGCCTAAAGCTCTCCGCGACAACACCGACGAGATCAACGAGCCCTATAGCTCCAAAGACGGCGGTAAGAAGCCATGGAAGTCCCGCGAGTGAAAGATGGGGGATCAAAAGAAGGAGTCGGCCTGGAACGGTAAGAAGGCCATGGAAGTCCCTCGAGTGCACGCGCGGAAAAGATGGGGATCAAAAGAAGGAGTCGGCTTGGTACGGTAAGAAGGCCATGGAAGTTCCATTAAGGGACGCGCGGGAAAGTTGGGGATCAAAAGAAGGAGTCGGCCTGGAACGGTAAGAAGGCACGGAAGTCCCACGAGTGACGCGCGGGAAAGATGGGGATCAAAAGAAGGAGTCGGCCTGGAACGGTAAGAAGGCCATGGAAGTCACCGAGTGCACGCGCGGGAAAGTTGGGGATCAAAAGAAGGAGTCGGCCTGGAACGGTAAGAAGCCACGGAAGTCCCACGAGTGACGCGCGGGAAAGATGGGGATCAAAAGAAGGAGTCGGCCTGGAACGGTAAGAAGGCACGGAAGTCCCACGAGTGACGCGCGGGAAAGATGGGGATCAAAAGAAGGAGTCGACCTGGAACGGTAAGAAGCCACGGAAGTCCCACGAGTGACGCGCGGGAAAGATGGGGATCAAAAGAAGGAGTCGACCTGGAACGGTAAGAAGCCATGGAAGTCCCACGAGTGCACGCGCGAGAAACATTGGGATCAAAAGAAGGAGTCGACCTGGAACGGTAAGAAGCCATGGAAGTCCCACGAGTGCACGCGCGAGAAACATGGGGATCAAAAGAAGGAGTCGACCTGGAACGGTAAGAAGCCATGGAAGTCCCACGAGTGCACGCGCGAGAAACATTGGGATCAAAAGAAGGAGTCGACCTGGAACGGTAAGAAGCCACGAAAGTCCCACGAGTGCACGCGCGAGAAACATTGGGATCAAAAGAAGGAGTCGACCTGGAACGGTAAGAAG
>NW_019268587.1:215733-216683 GCF_002738365.1 Cucurbita moschata | reverse complement strand
GGGATCAAAAGAAGGAGTCGGCCTGGAACGGTAAGAAGGCACGGAAGTCCCACGAGTGACGCGCGGGAAAGATGGGGATCAAAAGAAGGAGTCGACCTGGAACGGTAAGAAGCCATGGAAGTCCCACGAGTGCACGCGCGAGAAACATTGGGATCAAAAGAAGGAGTCGGCCTGGAACGGTAAGAAGGCCATGGAAGTCCCACGAGTGCACGCGCGGGAAAGATGGGGATCAAAAGAAGGAGTCGGCCTGGAACGGTAAGAAGGCCATGGAAGTCCCACGAGTGCACGCGCGGGAAAGATGGGGATCAAAAGAAGGAGTCGGCCTGGAACGGTAAGAGAAGGCCATGGAAGTCCCACGAGTGCACGCGCGGGAAAGATGGGGATCAAAAGAAGGAGTCGGCCTGGAACGGTAAGAAGGCCATGGAAGTCCCACGAGTGCACGCGCGGGAAAGATGGGGATCAAAAGAAGGAGTCGGCCTGGAACGGTAAGAAGGCCATGGAAGTCCCACGAGTGCACGCGCAGGAAAGATGGGGATCAAAAGAAGGAGTCGGCCTGGAACGGTAAGAGAAGGCCATGGAAGTCCCACGAGTGCACGCGCAGGAAAGATGGGGATCAAAAGAAGGAGTCGGCCTGGAACGGTAAGAAGGCCATGGAAGTCCCACGAGTGCACGCGCGGGAAAGATGGGGATCAAAAGAAGGAGTCGGCCTGGAACGGTAAGAAGGCCATGGAAGTCCCTCGAGTGCACGCGCGGAAAAGATGGGGATCAAAAGAAGGAGTCGGCTTGGTACGGTAAGAAGGCCATGGAAGTTCCATTAAGGGACGCGCGGGAAAGTTGGGGATCAAAAGAAGGAGTCGGCCTGGAACGGTAAGAAGGCCATGGAAGTCACCGAGTGCATGCGCGGGAAAGTTGGGGATTAAAAGAAGGAGTCGGCCTGGAACGGTAAGAAG
>NW_019268587.1:206412-215488 GCF_002738365.1 Cucurbita moschata | reverse complement strand
GACCTGGAACGGTAAGAAGCCATGGAAGTCCCACGAGTGCACGCGCGAGAAACATTGGGATCAAAAGAAGGAGTCGACCTGGAACGGTAAGAAGGCACGGAAGTCCCACGAGTGACGCGCGGGAAAGATGGGGATCAAAAGAAGGAGTCGGCCTGGAACGGTAAGAAGGCACGGAAGTCCCACGAGTGACGCGCGGGAAAGATGGGGATCAAAAGAAGGAGTCGACCTGGAACGGTAAGAAGCCATGGAAGTCCCACGAGTGCACGCGCGAGAAACATTGGGATCAAAAGAAGGAGTCGACCTGGAACGGTAAGAAGCCACAGAAGTCCCACGAGTGACGCGCGGGAAAGATGGGGATCAAAAGAAGGAGTCGGCCTGGAACGGTAAGAAGGCCATGGAAGTCCCACGAGTGCACGCGCGGGAAAGATGGGAGGATCAAAAGAAGGAGTCGACCTGGAACGGTAAGAAGGCACGGAAGTCCCACGAGTGACGCGCGGGAAAGATGGGGATCAAAAGAAGGAGTCGGCCTGGAACGGTAAGAAGGCACGGAAGTCCCACGAGGGACGCGCGGGAAAGATGGGGATCAAAAGAAGGAGTCGGCCTGGAACGGTAAGAAGGCACGGAAGTCCCACGAGTGACGCGCGGGAAAGATGGGGATCAAAAGAAGGAGTCGACCTGGAACGGTAAGAAGGCACGGAAGTCCCACGAGTGACGCGCGGGAAAGATGGGGATCAAAAGAAGGAGTCGGCCTGGAACGGTAAGAAGGCACGGAAGTCCCACGAGTGACGCGCGGGAAAACCTGGAACGGTAAGAAGCCACGGAAGTCCCACGAGTGACGCGCGGGAAAGCGGGAAAGATGGGGATCAAAAGAAGGAGTCGGCCTGGAACGGTAAGAAGGCACGGAAGTCCCACGAGTGACGCGTGGGAAAGATGGGGATCAAAAGAAGGAGTCGGCCTGGAACGGTAAGAAGGCCATGGAAGTCCCACGAGTGCACGCGCGGGAAAGATGGGGATCGAAAGAAGGAGTCGGCCTGGAACGGTAAGAAGGCCATGGAAGTCCCACGAGTGCACGCGCGGGAAAGATGGGGATCAAAAGAAGGAGTCGGCCTGGAACGGTAAGAAGGCCATGGAAGTCCCACGAGTGCACGCGCGGGAAAGATGGGGGATCAAAAGAAGGAGTCGGCCTGGAACGGTAAGAAGGCCATGGAAGTCCCACCCACGAGTGCACGTGCGGGAAAGATGGGGATTAAAAGAAGGAGTCGGCCTGGAACGGTAAGAAGGCCATGGAAGTCCCACGAGTGCACGCGCAGGAAAGATGGGGATCAAAAGAAGGAGTCGGCCTGGAACGGTAAGAAGGCACGGAAGTCCCACGAGTGACGCGCGGGAAAGATGGGGATCAAAAGAAGGAGTCGACCTGGAACGGTAAGAAGGCACGGAAGTCCCACGAGTGACGCGCGGGAAAGATGGGGATCAAAAGAAGGAGTCGACCTGGAACGGTAAGAAGCCATGGAAGTCCCACGAGTGCACGCGCAGGAAAGATGGGGATCAAAAGAAGGAGTCGGCCTGGAACGGTAAGAAGGCCATGGAAATCCCACGAGTGCACGCGCGGGAAAGATGGGGGGACAAAAAGAAGGAGTCGGGCTGGAACGGTAAGAAGGCCATGGAAGTCCCACGAGTACACGCTCGGAAAAGATGGGGATCAAAAGAAGGAGTCGGCCTGGAACGGTAAGAAGGCCATGGAAGTCCCACGAGTACACGCTCGGGAAAGATGGGGATCAAAAGAAGGAGTCGGCCTGGAACGGTAAGAAGGCCATGGAAGTCCCTCGAGTGCACGCAAGGAAAAGATGGGGATCAAAAGAAGGAGTCGGCCTGGAACGGTAAGAAGCCATGGAAGTCTCACGAGTGCACGCGCGGAAAAGATGGGGATCAAAAGAAGGAGTCGGCTTGGTACGGTAAGAAGGCCATGGAAGTTCCATTAGGGGACGCGCGGGAAAGTTGGGGATCAAAAGAAGGAGTCGGCCTAGAACGGTAAGAAGGCCATGGAAGTCACCGAGTGCACGCGCGGGAAAGATGGGGTTCAAAAGAAGGAGTCGGCCTGGAATGGTTAGAAGCCGTTGAAGTCCCACGAGTGCACGCGTGGGAAAGATGGGAGGACCAAAAGAAGGAGTAGGCCTGGAACGGTAAAAAGCCATGGAAGTCCCACGAGTGCACGCGCGAGAAACATTGGGATCAAAAGAAGGAGTCGACCTGGAACGGTAAGAAGCCACGGAAGTCCCACGAGTGACGCGCGGGAAAGATGGGGATCAAAAGAAGGAGTCGGCCTGGAACGGTAAGAAGGCATGGAAGTCCCACGAGTGACGCGCGGGAAAGATGGGGATCAAAAGATGGAGTCGGCCAGGAACGGTAAGAAGGCCATGGAAGTCCCACGAGTGCACGCGCGGGAAAGATGGGGATCAAAAGAAGGAGTCGGCCTGGAACGGTAAGAAGGCCATGGAAGTCCCACGAGTGCACGCGCGGGAAAGATGGGGATCAAAAGAAGGAGTCGGCCTGGAACGGTAAGAAGCCATGGAAGTCTGAAAGATGGGGGATCAAAAGAAGGAGTCGGCCTGAAACAGTAAGAAGCCATGGAAGTTCGAAAGATGGGGATCAAAAGAAGGAGTTGACCTGGAATGGTAAGAAGCCAAGGAAGTCCCACGAGTGCACGCGCGGGAAAGATGGGGGGATTAAAAGAAGGAGTCGGCTTGGAACGGTAAGAAGCCATGGAAGTCCCACGAGTGCACGCGCGGGAAAGATGGGGGGACCAAAAGAAGTTGTCAGCCTGGAACGGTAAGAAGCCATGGAAGTCCCACGAGTGCACGCGCGGGAAAGATGGGGGGACAAAAAGAAGGAGTCGGCCTGGAACGGTAAGAAGGCCATGGAAGTCCCACGAGTGCACGCACGGGAAAGATGGGGATCAAAAGAAGGAGTCAGCCTGGAACGTAAGAAGGCCATGGAAGTCCCACGAGTATACGCGCGGGAAAGATGGGGATCAAAAGAAGTTATCGGCCTTGAACGGTAAGAAGCCATGGAAGTTCCACGAGTGCACGCGCGGGAAAGATGGGGATCAAAAGAAGAAGTCGGCCTGGAACGGTAAGAAGCCATGGAAGTCCCACGAGTGCACGCGCGGGAAAGATGGGGATCAAAAGAAGGAGTCGGCCTGGAACGGTAAGAAGCCATGGAAGTCCCACGAGTGCACACGCGGGAAAGATTGGGATGAAAAGAAGCCGCAAAGGCGGTAAGAAGTCATGGAAGTCCCACGGGCGCACGCCCGGGAAAGATGGGGATCAAAAGAAGCTGCAAAGGTGATAAGAAGCCATGGAAGTCCCACGGGCTCACGTGCGGGAAAGATGGGGATCAAAAGAAGCCGTAGAGGCGGTAAGAAGCCTTGGAAGTCCGATGGGCGCACGCGCGGGAAAGATGGGGATCAAAAGAAACCGCAAAGGCGGTAAGAAGCCATGGAAGTCCCACGGGCACACGCGCGGGAAAGATGGGGATCGAAAGAAGCCGCAAAGGCGGTAAGAAGCCATGGAAGTCCCACGGGTGCACGCGCGGGAAAGATGGGGATCAAAAGAATGAGTCGGCCTGGAACAGTAGGAGAAGCCATGGAAGTCCCACAGGTGCACGCGCGGGAAAAGATGGAATCAAAAGAATGAGTTGGCCTGGAACGGTAAGAAGCCATGGAAGTCCCACGGGTGCACGCGCGGGAAAAGATGGGATCAAATGAATGAGTCGGCCTGGAACGGTAAGAAGCCATGGAAGTCCCATGGGTGCACGCGCGGGAAAAGATGGGATCAAAAGAAGGAGTCGGCCTGGAACGATAAGAAGCCATGGAAGTCCCACGAGTGCACGCGAAGGAGTCGGCCTGAAACGGTAAGAAGTCATGGAAGTCCCACGGGTGCACGCACGGGAAAGATGGGGATCAAAAGAAGGAGTCGACCAATGGGCAGGCCGATGATGCACTAGCTTGGGAGCCAATTCAACTGAAGGAGGAGCGGTCTTCGCTCAGATCGGCGAAAGGGATGAGCAACATGAGCACTGGTGATGGATCCTCAACACAGGGGTAACAAACCATATGTCCGGGACTAGATCTGAGTTCTTCAAGCTTGACTCAGGGTTCGCGGGACGGTGAAATTTGGCGACGACTCCGTTGTCGAGATCGAAGGTCGCAGCACCATCCTGTTCATCAGCAAGGAAGGCGAACACCGCAAGCTGACCGACGTCTACTTCCATCCCGAGCCAGCTCTCTTCATGCGAACACTGCAAGCTGACCGAAGTCTACTTCCATCCCGAGCCAATTCAACTGGGGAGTCAATTCAACTGAAGGAGGAGCGGGTGTTCACTCAGATTAGTGAGAGGAACGAGCAGCATGAGCACCGGTGATGGATCCTCGACACAGGGGTAACAAACTATATGACCTGGGCTAGATCTGCGTTCTTCGGGCTTGACTCAGGGATTTGCAAGACGGTGAAATTCGGCGACGGCTCCATTGTCGAGATCGAAGGTCGCGGCACCATCATGTTCATCAGCAAGGAAGGCGAACACCGCAAGTTGACCGACGTCTACTTCATCCCAAGGCTCAAGGCTAACCTCGTGAGCCTGGGTCAACTCGATGAGACCGGCTGCTTCATTTCCATCGAGCGTGGGCTACTCAAAATCTGCAATGATCGACAACGGTTTACTCACGCAAGTTTGGCGCACGACAAACCGTCTTCACATCCTTGAGTTAAAGATAGAGCAACCCGTCAGCCTTTCAGCCAAGACCGAAGAGGTATCTTGTTGATGGCACGCAAGGTATGGGCACTTGAACTTTCCTGCTCTAGAAAACTACACAAGGAGAAGATGGTGCACGGTTTGTCGGCAATCAAAGGCGTGAACAAGCTGTGCGACGGGTGCCTCATCGACAAATAGAGACACACCCCCTTTCCGTCTCAGACGTCCTACCGCACCGATGAGTCGTTGGAGCTTGTACACGGCGATATCGCGGGCCCATCAAGCCAGCGACCCCAGACGGTAAAGACCCTCTTCCTCCTATTGGTCGATGACAAAAGCCGCTTCATGTGGCTGATTCTGCTGCAAGCGAAAAGTGAGACGGTAGAGGTGGTTAAGCACATTCAAGCGCGAGCGGAGGCCAAATGCGGGAGAAGGATACGAGTGCTGCGCACAGACCGAGGCAGGGAATTCACCTCAACAAGTTTCGGTAAGTACTGTGATGAGTTTGGTATATAACGACAACTAACAACACCCTACTTCCCCAGCAGAACAAAGTGGTGGAACGCCAAAATCAGACCATTGTCGGGACAACAAGGTCTTTGCTGATGATGGCCGAGATGCCTGGGAGATTTTGGGGAGAGGCGATAATGACGATCGTCTATCTTCTCAATCGGTCACCAACCCGAAGCCTCAATGGGAAGATGTCATATGAGGCCTGGTACAACAAAAAGCCAGCTGTACATCACTTCCGAGTGTTCAGTTGCATCGCATACAGGAAGGTAGCGCGTCCCCACCTCGCCAAGCTCGATCCTAGGGGGCTGAAGGTCGTCTTCATCGGCTATGATCCCAGGAGCAAGGCGTACAGACTCTATGATCCTGTAGGGGGTGAGCTCACGTGTCTCGCGACATCATCTTCGACGAAAGCACCTTCTGGCAGTGAAACGACGTGATCGAGGCAGACCACAACCCCAATCAATTCACGACCGCCAGTAGTTGCACCCCCTAAACTAGTGAAATTCACAACACCACGAACTGCGGATGCCGATCACCTGGACTGGCAGCGTGCGAGCTCGAAGAAGTAGTCGAACTACATGCCATCAGTGCAGATGAATCGAACACCTTCACCGAAGCAGAAAGGAACCCGTGTTGGCTGAAGGCAATGCAGGAGGAGATGACATCCATCACCGAGAACCAGACATGGAGTCTGGAGGATATGCCACCAGGACACCGAGCCATAGGGCTCAAATGGGTCTTCAAACTGAAGCGCAACGAAAAGAGAGAAGTTGTGAAGCACAAGGCCCGTCTGGTGGCAAAGGGCTACATCCAAAAGCAAGGAGTGGACTTCGAAGAGGTATTTACGCCGGTGGCAAGGTTAGAATCTGTCCGCCTTTTGCTGGCAATTGCGGCACATTGCTCTTGGGAGGTCTACCATATGGACGTGAAATCCGCTTTCATTAACGGAGAGTTGAAGGAGACCGTCTACGTCTGACAACCACCTAGCTTCCTGGACAACGACAACCCGGGTAAGGTACTACGTCTGCACAAGGCACTCTACGGGCTTCGGCAAGCACCACGAGCCTGGAACGTGAAGCTCGACAGTACCCTACTGTCACTGAAGTTTAGACGTTGTGCCTCTGAGCATGGCATGTACACGCACGCCCACGGCGAGCAGCGAATGATCGTGGGAGTGTACGTTGACGACCTCATAATCACTAGAGGCGACATGGAAGTCCTCGAAAGATTCAAGAGGAAGATGTCAAAGAACTTCAAGATGAGCGATCTCGGCGTACTCAGCTACTACCTTGGCATCAAAGTGCAACAGAGTACTGTCGGCATCACCATCTATCAAAGTGCGTACGCAAGGAAGCTGTTGGATACTGTTGGGCTAGCAGACAATAACCCTACAAGAACGCCAATGGAGGCTCGACTCCAGCTAAGGAAGGATGGCACTATGACGGCAGTCGACTCCACCAATTACCGCAGCATTTCGGGAGTCTGCACTATCTGGTAAACACTCGCCCTGATCTTGCTTATTCTGTTGGATACGTGAGTAGGTTTATGGAAGCACCTAGGGAGAAGCATCTAGTGGCTATTAAGCGCATCCTGCGCTATGTAGCCGGAACCAAAGGCTGGGGTGTAAGATACTGCGCAGGGAGAGAAAAGGAGAAGCTTAAGCTGGTCGGCTATAGTGATAGTGACATGGTCGGTGACGTTGATGATCGTAAGAGCACCAGCGGGATGATTTACTTTCTCTCAGGCGGCGCGATCTGCTGGCAATCAACTAAGCAAAAGGTAGTTGTTTTATCTTCTTGCGAAGCAGAGTACATTGCCGCTTCGACGGCAGAAACACAAGGGGTCTGGCTTGTGCGACTGATGGAAGAATTCATTGGAAAAGAAGGCGATCCACCAATACTTTATGTGGACAACAAAGCTACGATCTCCCTGATCGAAAATCTGGCTTTGCACGACCGAAGCAAGCACATAGAGATCAGGTTCCATTACATTCGGGAGTGTACAGATCGGGGACTTATCGAGATTGACTTCATCCGAACAGAGGAACAGCTTGGAGACATCTTCACCAAGTCTCTGGCACGGGTAAAATTTGAGGAACTTCGTTCAAAGATCGGAGTTCAAATAATAAGGTAGACATACCACAGGTTTTAGAAGGAGATTGTTAGATAAAACTTGAGGTTTTCGTTATTTAGCTTTACATGTTTTCATTAGTTGATTGAATATCTTCCTTTGACCATTTGACAAACATGTGGAATGGATCACAAGTTTTTAGATGGCCATTTTGTAGGAAGTGACACAGATTTAGTTTGCCACTCTCGTGCCATTTTTAGGATAAGTTAGATATTTAAATAAATAAATCTGTTCAGAAAGATCTCATCACCTCATTTTAAGCAAAGTCAAAATTGCAATTCTCTCTCTCTCTTATTTTTTGCATTTTTATTTTCTTCCAACTTCTCGTCAAACGATTTCCTCTCACCGAAAAGGATTTCACTTGCCGATTGTCGAAAAACAACAAGGAGCAACTGTAAGTCTTGTTAGACAAGGGTTTCATCTTTCCTGACGTATCTCCTTGGAGTGCACCCGTGTTGTCTATCAATGTGAGATCCCACATTGGTTGGAGAGGGAAACAAGGCATTCCTTAAGGGTGTCACCTCCCACTAACAGATGCGTTTTAAAACCGTGAGGCTGACAATAATACGTAACGGGTCAAAGCGGACAATATCAACTAGCGGTGGGCTTCCGTTATTACAGTCAAAAAGAAGGATGAATCAATGTATTTGTGCACCGACTATAGGGAATTAAACAAGAGAACAGCGAAGAAAAAGTACCCTATTTCCTGGATAGAAGATATGTTTGACCAACTCAATGAGGTGACAATGTTCTCCAATATAGATCTTCGATTAGGCTACCACCAGATTAAGATTAGAGAGGGAGATGTGTCGAAGATAGCATTCAGAACGATGTACAACCATTATGAGTTTGTGCTTTTGTCATATGGACTCACCAATGTCTCTATGGTATACATAGGATCAAAGAATCAAGTATTCAAGGAGTATCTCACACATTTGTCATTGTGTTCATAGATGACATCTTGGTGTACTCGAAAACGGATTAAGAACAGAAGGTACATCTCTAGAAAGTCCTTGTGATCTTGAGCGAAAAATAAGTTGTATCTATGTTTTTTAAGTGAGAATTTTGACTACGACAGGTTCATTCTTAGTGCTCATGGTGTCGAAGGATGGGGTTTCAGTGGACCCTACAAAGGTGGAAGTTGTCACCAAGTGGGCTTGCGCAACGGTAGTTACTAAGGTACATAATTTCTTTGGATTGGTAGGGTATTATCAGCGGTTCGTAAGAGATTTTGCCAAGATAGCCTCATCACTCATGTAGTTAACTAGGAAAGGTGTTCCGTTTATGTGGAAAGAAACATTTAAGGCTAGCTTCCAAGATCTCGGCTCTAGTGCTCACAGTTCCAAAGAGATTAGGGGGTTATGTGATTTATAGTGACATCTTAAGAAAGGACTAGGATGTGTATTGATGCAACATGGAAAGATGATCATATATGCTTCCCATCAGTTGAAGGACTACGAGCAGAACTAACCCCACCCATGACTTGGAGTTAGCTACGGTAGTATTGTACTTAAAATTTGGTGATTACTTGTATGGAGTGAATTCTCATATCTACACTAACCATAAGATTCTGAAGTATTTCTTCACCAAAAAAGAACTGAACATGAGACAAGGAAGATGGCTAGAGCTAGTGAAAGATTATGAAATAGACATCCAATACCCCCACCCCCCCCCCCCCCCCCCC